>NC_086378.1:51151367-51445800 GCF_036588685.1 Mytilus trossulus
ATATATTTACAATATAAAAAAGCGGGACGAAAGATACCAAAGGAATATTCAACCTCATTAGTCGAAGCTTTGGAGAAAAAAACGAAAACCGATCAGAAAACAAATGACAGTACTAAAGTATTCAAAACGCATCATAGAAAACTTCCGACTCGGCAACACCAAAAACAAACCGGGAGGGAAAGCAGATACTGCTCAAAATCCGATACGTTAAGTTCCTACATGTCATTGCCCCAAGTCTATACAAGTTAGTAGTAATTGCAATGTCAAATACAATGTAATATATGAGATTCTAGCAATGTTTTTAGATTTGTTCACAAAGGATTTACCATCGAAAATACTTTTTCTCGAATTTAAGAACTTACAATAATCTTTTTTTTCTACTCTGTAACGTTGTTATCTCAATGATTTTGATGTACAGTTCGGAAAGTTGTGAGTACTCGTAATGCTATTTAAACGAGTTGACACGATTTTCGTCTCAAGTCATTAAATGATTATACTTTTTTTTATTATATCAATTTGGCATTTTCTTTTAATTCAAGGATGGTGTACTTCTGTCAGATCTGTTGTTAGTCTCTGTTAAATTAGCGAACAGCTTATCATAATACTCCGACGTCTGGCATATAGTATAGACAATAAATCTACCACTGAAATCATTTTTTTTTAAATGTATTGCTTCATTAAATTATTATTCACAACTGTGTTATTAATATATGTATACAAGTTATAATACATTTATCAGCGAATACCCAAACGATTACCATCAGCATCATATATTAAAAAGGAAAAAAGTGTAATGATATTGTTATTATTATCTTCATACCTTGGAATATTTGACATAACTATTACAATTTAATATCCATCTAGTAATTTATCTTGATGAGATTTTGAAATCAACAACCTATATATAAGACTGAGATTAGACGGAAATACATGTAACTGTTAGAATAACAACTATAGTGAATTATGTCGGTAATACAATTACAACTTGTACACCTGAACTCATTTTAGAACTATGCACATCGATGTCTGAATAAAGATAAGTCTTAGAGCTCTCGACCAATTAAATCCCTGGTTTCGATCCTTTCCTTTGTTTAGATACATGAGAATTATAGTCTTGATCAATGAGTATTTTAAGTATCTATAAAGACTAAATTATTATTTACTTAAAATGATGTACAACATGTAAGCTGGTTAATTTCGCAGTTTAGATTACCTCGAAGAATATTTAAAGAGAAAATAATCCAATAATCACAAACTCAATTAAAATATTTGGTTAATCTTTTTTTAATTGAACAATAATAATTTGAAATTAATGTATGCAGAGGTTGATGCTTCGCATCTATTTCTAGAGTTTATATTTGTTTTCTCCAGCAAATTATGTGTATTTAGATGGGGACCAACTGTACCATTCTTATCACACATTTGTTGGGTTTTCTCTTCGAAACCTTTCAAATTCGTTCGTCCGTAGAACGGTTTCGTATTTACTCTCCTCATGAACGCTAAAATGTAAACAATTGAAAACAACGAATATGTAATGTCTAAAGTTAAGACATAAGGGACCTGAACGTATAGCAAAACTATCGCTAGTCAACCGTGATCGAGAGAGTTTAATAATTTCTTATGTTACCAACTGCGAATCATATATAGAAAATAATTGATGGCCGTTGGTTCTTAAACGTCCAGTGGCAAATAGTTCATACATGTTCAGGACGATTATAGAAAAGTAAGTTATCATTGTGTCAGTATCGGGTTTTCTGTTAATGGCTTACTCTCATTAAACCAAATAGATATGTTTTCCAACATTACTTGTAGATATTTAAGTATAGATATACATGTTCTAAACCTTTAGAAAATTACCAAATAAGGAGATATGAAAATTGAACATTTGAAATTCCGCAAGATAAAAAACCAGCAAATGAGCAAAGTCAACTTAATCTCTTTATTCGAAAAATTTAATCTGCTACCGCCTTCCATGCTAACTAAAAAAACGAATGAAAAGGCGAACTAACACTCATAACCATGTGTTCTCATCTCAATTTTTAAGTGCTCGAAGCTAAAACAAGAACAACGTCAGAAAAATGCGAAGCTTATTCCTGCTTTGGTCTTACTTTATGGGAAATGTATATAGATCCAGGCGAGCGACACGGTCTCTTAAGATCCGCTAGATGTACTTTGTGTCGAGCGCCAACAAAAACGTTGAACTCCGTCACGTTCTGTATTTGTCTGTTCATAAGTCGTAGTGGGTTACTGACTGCGACGTTTGGTTTCCATGGATTGTTCCGTAATAAATCGCTTGAAATCTATTAAAAAAAATATATTTCGATGACCTATCGCTGCTTACATTTTACTTGTTGATAGTTGTCGTTGTCTCCTTGACTATGAAAGTTTAGAATTTGATTTTCAATAACTTCCAACGCGAGGTATGACGCCCACAAAGACAGTAAGGCGTATTACCTTGACTCCACTCTACAATCAAATTCAGGTCAAAGTCCATGTCAAGTATATGGTAATCTGTACCCTGCAAAAATTCACCTGATGACCTCTTGCAAAAATATATTGTGAGGTCTTTGTAGAAAAAAATCTCAATCTCCTTGTGCTGGGTATCCAAGAATGGTCCTTGAATTCTTCCACCCGGCAATGAACCCAATGCTTGGATGGCTTGTTTTTTTAATAAGAGATGTTAAATAAAATCATTATGCTTGGACGTTAAATCCTATGCGTAATTAACAGAGAATTAATCTCTACACTTTTAGAACCCTGGAAACAACTCGTGAGGCTTTATCAATTTTATTTTCTATCGACCCCAAATTCATCTGGTTTGTAGAATTGATTAATATTATACTTATTGCTGAAATATGAAAAAAATGCAAATGGTTGCTATTCAAACAACAATCAGTATTTTAGATACCACCTGACAAGATGGTTTATTTTTCATTCTCAGTTTTTTCCACGCAGCTTGATATATTAAAAAAAAAGATGTGGTGTGGTTGCGAATAAAACAACTCTTCAAAACATTACAAAATGACACAGAAATTAAAAACTATAGGTCATCATATGGCCATAAACAATGTGTAAAATTAAATACCGAATACTAGTAGTCAGCTAAGAAAGGCGCTGAAATTACAATAATCAAACAATTCAAACGAGAAAAATATCGGTCTGATATATTTTCTCAATTATGAACGAAAAACAAATATGATATACAGCAACACAAGACAACCACTGATTTACAGGCTCATAACTTGGGACAGGCACAAGCAGAATGTGGCATGGTTTAACTAGTTTGTAGACGCCAACCCTCCCTAACCTGGGAGAGTTGTAACAGTACAACACAAAGCGTGGAAGCGGCAGGGAACTTATGCATCGATCCGACAACAAAATTTAAAATAAACACTCACACCACATCTTCCTATATCTACTTAGTACAGATAAGAGTGTACTCGCAGTTACCAGTTAAAGTCAAAAACAACAAATAAAAAATCATTGCAACTTAGAAACCCTTGTTCTTTCCGTATGCCTTCACCAAAGACGCATCTTTGCTCCCATAAACTCAGTGAAAACTGTAAGCAACATATAATCAAAAGTTTAGAATCTGCCCCCGCTTAATAGATTTTACGAATTTTTGAATATATGCAAGATCGTAAAATCCTATCTGGTAAATTGAATGTAGGTGTTTCAGGTGTCAATTGTCCGGTGCTCTCAATCAATGTCAGTTCAAAGGATTGGCATCAGGTGACACAGGTGATCTGCAAAATGTCTTGCATGGACGATAAGTTGGTGTGAATATGCACAGCTTAACCTTAAATCAAGATAAGCAACAAAGATCGAAGGCCATTTAAATTCGTAGTTATTCATTCAGGAAGTACCGCATACATGCATACGCTTATCAATAACAATCTGAATTGCACCCTCTTTTTCGACGGACACTTAGTTTGTTGTAGATAAAGAAAATAAAGAAGGATTAAAAGAGTACTTAAATAAACGATGACGTGTTCGCAGTCTTTCAACATGATGCACACAAATCGACCGAAAATGGCTGAGTATCAATATACATCCCAGGCAGTCAAACGTGTTCCTTTCTTCATTATATCTTTAACTAGATATAGGAAGATGTGGTATGAGTGCCAACGCGACAACTCTCCATCAAAGTAATAATTTATAAAAAGTAAACCATTATAAGTCAAGGTACGGCCTTCAACATGGAACCTTGGCTCACACCCATGCAACAGCAAGTAATAAAGTCCCTCCCCCAAATAACTAGTGTAAAACCATTCAAACGGAGAAACAAATGCAAAAACGTTCAGGATTGACTTAATTGTGTACCACAATCAACCAGTGGGATAATAATAAAACACTGATTTAGGAGCATATTATTTTTTTTTAATTAAGTCTTAATTTGATCATTTGTAAGTGTTGAATAAAATATAAAAGAATTTAATCTCGAAACTAGACGACAAAGGGACGATGAATTCAATTAATTAAAATTCGCAGATCCAAAATACAAACAGTGCCATAAACAAAACAGAACAGGCGACATAACAACCGTCACCACTACATTTAAAAACCGACGGCAATTGACAATTGTCTGTAAGGGTCATTAGTGCCTTTTAACAACTAATGACATCTAGGGGTCTGGTTGGGGGTCGAAGGGGGTCTATAATGGGTCACGGTACTATTAAAATAAATTATCTGAAATTGGTGTCCGACATATCCAAAAAGTTCAAGATTAAACGACGATGTTAGCGCTGTCCTGAGACTGTTAAATGTACATGTATATACACTTTGTTGATAGATGTATAAATTCCAGCTTAGATTTGGTCGGACTTCTTTATGCTCTGATGTATTTAAAACCCGATATTTTTTGTTATCAGTAACACATTAAGAAAGGCCCAATCTCTTCAACAATTCACTAAAAGAGTTATTTATATATATTGACTAAAATATTTGTCAAAACACGTCAAATGAGGGTAGAGATACATGCGTCTTTTTCTTCAAAATGATAGAGAAAGTTCAAACGAGTTATTCCAATGCAAAATAATATGCTCGTATATATACACAGTCAAGATCAAATAATTTATGGAGAGCATCCGACATGTACAGGAAACTTAAAGATATGGAAAAGTTAGGAACAAATATTAGGAAAATATGTTGTTGAAAAAAATTAAGTCTATGGAAAATGTTCTTGTTATAATTGGGACAAAATAAAAGACTGGTGATAGATCGCTTTCTACGATTTTTTGGGATCATAAAAGATCCATTTCAAGTTTGCAGTGTACAATTTGTTACAAGAGATTTGCATTTCTATACATATAGATAAGGCAAAGTAAGATCAAATTGGTCAAAGAAATCGTGATTTGACGAAGTGTTTTGGTTCAAATAAACAACTTGGCTGAATTTCCTTTAAACTTTTAAAGAGATAGTTTGACCTGTGTTTATTTATTGTAGTTTTCAATACCAATTAAACGGAAATGTATTGAGCAAATACATGCTGTATTTTGGCACTGCAAAAGGTGGTAATAATGACGCCTTTACACTAAATTTATTGGATGTGTATTGATTGATATTTTAGTCTAGATACAGAATTTATCAGTTGTCATTGGCTTTGAAATAGCTGTCAGTTATGGCGAATATTCTCAGATCTGTTTTGTTGTGCGAATGTATATATCTATATAAATACAACTCGCCTAAACATCAACCAATCAATGTTAGATTTGTAAATTTGCTTTCGCAAATTTTTTGTTCTTCCCTTGCCGGGATTCGAACTCATATATAGTTACTCAAGTCCGGTCTAAGTTTTGTAACATATTTTTATTACTGCTTTGTATAGAATGGAGTTAACTTACAGTAATAAGCCTTTTTCCACTGAGATTATATATTTTGTTCATATGTTTTTTTACACTACTGTCCTGGGCTACAGGAGGGTTTAGAGCCTGCAAACATGTTTAATCCCGCAACATTTTCATATGCCAGAACTATCCATACGAATCCGGAGTCTCAAATTCAGTGATTGCATTTGCTGCTGTATACCATATTTTTATTCGTTCATTGTTTTCAACATACATAAGACCGGTTAGTTTTCTCGTTTGAAATGTCTTACATTTGTTGTTCGGGTCCTTTTAAAGGTGACTGTGTTTTGCTCTTTGTTGAAGGTTGTGCGGTGACCTATAGTTGTTAACTTCTGCAGTATGTCATTTGATCTCTTGTCGAGAGTTGTCTCTTTGGCAATCATATCACATCTGATTCTTATAGTGATACAAACAGTAGAATTAAAATAGAGAATAATGGGGTACTAAAATATATAGAATAGAGAATTATTAACAAAAAACATGAAAAATACAGAAAGTGGTCTAAAATATAAAAAATGGAGGCGTATCATAATCATGTTTAACCCCGCCGCATTTTTGCGCCTGTCCCAAGTCAGGAGCCTCTGGCCTTTGTTAGTCTTGTATTATTTTAATTTTAGTTTCTTGTGTACAATTCGGAAATTAGTATGTCGTTCATTATTACTGAACTAGTATATATTTGTTTAGGGGCCAGCTGAAGGACGCCTCTGGGTGCGGGAATTTCTCGCTACATTGAAGACCTGTTGGTGACCATCTGTTGTTGTTTTTTCAATGGTCGGGTTGTTGTCTCTTTGACACATTCCCCATTTCCATTCTCAATTTTATGTTCAAATTTCTTAAAGAAGCATCATATTGTTTCTTTTTTATCTTCATACGTCACTCAAATAAAACTTTGTATATTTCCATGGCAAATTTATGTTGGGAGGTATATGTATACTGCGCAAAAAAAATCAATGATCACTTCTACTTATCGAATAAATGTTATGACAATTTCATCATAACAATACCCATTCAAAACTGTATAATGTATTTTTGTGATTTCTTTGGATTCTGAACCAACATTTGCCTTGGTCAATGATGTTACACTAAAATTTATTTAGTGTGTCTTTCTGTTTAATCTATGGCATAGTGGTCATTTTCAAAATTGAAAGGTAATGTTGTGCCTATTTGATCACCGTTTGGTGAAATGCTTTTCATCCATTGATGCTTCATTGCTCCATTGTTTCAGTACGAACACGGCAAATGAAAACAGAAATTTCAAAATAATGCATAAAAAGCATATATGTTGCATTAAGTTTATTTCATTGTATACCCGTTAGATTGATACGGTAAATGCGAAAGAAAATCATGAATCTACTACAAAATAATGGGTACATGTATGTAAAAGTTGTTAGATATCCATACGTATTCGGATACAGAACAACTTTTTCTTTTAAGTATGGTTCAGAGCGTTCCAAATGGCTAATTATGCATAGAGTTTTCTAATTATACTACATTTTCTTATTTTAATTTTCGGACGCACCAAATTTATAAAGTGTTATTTACATTAATCAAAATATGTGAAAGGTGCTTTCTTTTGCCTCGTATATCTTGATCTTTTAGCCTATCTTTCTAATTATATCTTTTCACATGAAAATTAGGAATGGTTCAACTATTATCTTCTGAATATGGAACAACTTGTATGGTAGGCGTTCATTCTTAAAATTGGCTGACCTTTGCTGCTCTTTGCTTTATCAAGCTAACTTAAGCACTGAAATACGAACGATACTGATTACGTCAGCCTTAGTATATATAGCTCTGTCTTGCATTTGATTCTACATTATTTTTCGTATTTCGTAACACAAAGGATGTATTGCGCAACAGCGCTAATTCTTTGGACGGTCGCCGTCTATCAGACGGTGACATTTTCGAATGCAGCAGGTCAGTGTTCCTATTTCAAATTAGGTTGCCATGAGAAATCATTATAATTCTTTTACCATAAAAAAAATCTTTTGTGTAGAATTAGTTCAGATAAGGTTGCAATGTGAACTGATAATAATTCGTTTACAATAAAAATAAAAAAAATAAATAAAAAAAAACTTTTATGTAGAATTAATTTAAACAATGAGCAATTAACTGTTTTAAATAAAACTGTTGTTTAATATGTCATTTTTCTTGATACGAAGTGTAACGTGAAGTGTTAAATGTGCAACAGTTTAAAGCAATTCAGTTCAAGAGTGGTGTCTTTAAATTGATAATATCAAGTTCATCTTTTTGCCAGTATTAATGATTTGTTAAAAAGAATCAACTTAAATAATGTTTTAACGTTAAAGTCATGTATCCCTCCATTTACAGCGAAAAGACTTAAATTATGACGCGTTACTTGGGATAGTTAGTATCAGAATACAATAACATTAATAAGTTCCATTGCTATATGAAAGCCCACTTCAACACAATTTACATCCAATAATAATGGTTTTGTGTAAACTTTTTCGGATCCTTTAATTACTTGTTTTATTTATACGTTTATTTTTAATTCATATTACTGACAGTTGATGCATCTGTCTTTTATTATTACTAGGTTTTATTTACTAGTATTCCTATCCAATGGTACTTTTACTAATTTTCTTTTTCAACGCCTTTTAGGTGCAATTAATAGACCAGATACAAACCACGTGTTTCTATATGCATAGCTTTTGATTATTCTGTAGACTTACTTTATCTACATTGAAGAAATGTTAAATCTGACACAGTTTAGGACTGTAGTAGACATGACCACTGATAAAATGTCTGCCGTCTATGACCAATTCATAATCATGTATAAGGGTCTGAAGAGGGGGTCCTTCATATCTGTATTCGCTAAATTCAACCCATATTTACCTATTTTTCATTTTTTGGCCAATTATTCTCTATTCGTTTTATTTCAGCACCCTATTATTTCCTATTCTTTGTTGTTTTAACAGAATTTTGTATTATTTTTTTTTGCTCTTTATTTTGCAGCCTTTGTCCATTTTTCTCTATTTTATAAACTAATCATCCGGACCCTCTTGGTTTAGTACCATCTGCCGTTGTTATTTTTGTCAGTATAGCGTCTTCTATTTTTTCCTGCTTTTATTTGTCACTAGGTTTAGAGGATTCCAAGAAATGCTATTTAAATACCTGTTTTTTTGTTTAAAAATAATATCACTATCAAGGCGGACAAATAAATGAACCTTTTTATGAGGGTTTAGAGAATAACGGGCAAAAAAAAATGAAGATCAGAGGAATGCGTGGTCTAATTTTTTGAAGATTAGAGAAAAAAGGGATGAAAATTAAATTTTTACAGAATAATAGATCCCCTCCCTCATCCAGACCCTCTTTTGTAAAATTGTCTGCGCATGTTCCGACGAATTTCAATGTTTCAAATCAAGATCAACCGGTTGTTGCGTCTTTCTTTGTGATACACTGTTTTTGAAAATAAGCTTGTGTATGGCACTTGTGCTGTCCTCTAAACAAATCTTTCTTTTTAAATAAATTAAGATGTCCACGATTTTTTTTTACCAAGCTCGATTGTGTAAGATATTGTATAAGGTACGTGTCAGAATTTGACCTTAATATGTCACGGCCCTCTTACAGAAAGTACTGTCAAGGTTCACAAATATAAGGAGGGGCTTATCTACCACATGCTATTCTCTCGGACTGATAACATCAAAATATGCTTACAAACGCTCAATTTGCAATACATTATGCATTATGCGTTGTTTCCTTAAATTATATTTTTTTCTCGACTTTTTGTATTTTAAAATGACTGTAAACAATTAAAAAAAAATGCCTGTGTAGCAATGCTAACAATAGATAAATAAGACTTGATATCAGTATTGAATACTTTAATAATTTTCCTTTTAAGAATATAACTTCACACGTCACTCAAATAAAACTTTTTATGTTTCCATGGCAAATTTATGATGCGAGGTCTACATAAACTGCGCAAAATAACCCAAAAATCACTTCTACTAATTGAATTAATTACTAGTATATGTTATAACAATTTTATCATAATTTTCATAAATAGAGAAATACCCTTCGTATAAACTTTGTCCAAATTTTTGACTTTTTTGAACATTTTCCTATCCGCATATAAAAAATCATGGCAAAATAGAAACGATCATTTCCTTCATCTACAAATACCTAAGTTTGTTTGATGAAAATCCACGCCTCTTTATGTCTATTGAATTTATGTTATGAGAAGCTATTTCGAATAGACTTACACAGCAGCGATTTCACCGGCTTACATATGCTACGCACACTACATGTATTTGAACTCTTGGATGTTTTTACTTTTCATGAATGCTGCAAACAAAAAAAAAGTTAACTAAGTCAATTTTCAAAAGATGTTTGATGCAACAACTCATAACTTATAGCTATTGCAATATATGCGACCAAACTACACATTAACAGCGGAAGTTAATGGTTTGGATATTAAACAAGACCTTTATTACATATTTATTAATCTTATGAAACAAAAAATTCAATTCATTATAAAGCCAATTTCTATTGTATTTCAAAAGGTTATTTAGCAAAACAACGAAGTGTATACCATTCTTGTAAAAAAATACATAAAATGCCAGCAAATCGGAAGCTAGAAACTGTTGATCAGAAAAGATTACACAACACCAGACCTATATATGACAAATGCAATGTGCTAAATTGACAAAAAAGAAATATCAATTCATTTATTTTCTCATGAAAATTGGTGTCATTGTTTCTATTATATTTGTATAAACACATCTCAAGATACAAAATATCATTATAGCGGTAATAAAATATATTGATAGCAATACACGATGTTTAACAGTTTAACCTCTATTGCAGGATGTTCAACAAAGGCAGACGTAACATTCGTTTTAGATTCCTCAGATACAGTCGGACAAACAAACTTTGCAAAACAATTAAACTTTGTTAAGAATACAGTGAACAATTTAGATGTAGGTAGAGACAAAGTACGCATCAGTACTGTGACGTTTAGTTCGGGTGTTCATAATCAGTTTTTCTTGAACAATTATGACACCAAGGCAAACGTGATGAATGCTGTCTCCGGGATTCAATATCTTCCCGGAAGTACAGACACTTCAGATGCGTTAAAATACGTCACACAAACCTCGTTTACCCCACAACATGGGGGTAGAGGTGGTATACCACACATTATGGTATTGGTGACAGATGGGCCATCATTGACAAGGGACATAACCAAACTTCAAGCACAAACAGCCAAAGACAACAACATTGCGATCTACACTGTTGGAGTTGGCCATGGTATTGACATGGATGAACTAAAGTCCGTCTCAAGTGATCCAAACTCACGCTATCTCCTCACAGCTGACAACTACGATTCACTTGGCAGTCTTTCAGAATTACTGGCAACAAAAATGTGCAATGGTAAATTTTGCATTTACAAAGTCTGCCCTTTTTTGTGTCCTAGAATTTGTTTAACCCTAAATGAAATTAGAAATTTTCATTTAATAGTAAATTAAAAAGATTCGATGCATTGAAAGAACATTTTTCTGATAGATAAAAAAAAAAACTCATGAATTTAGAATAACTTGCTTCTGTTGTTTCAACATTTAACTCAATACAACTATTATTGGTGTGGATTAGTCTATACCAACCACCAGAAGCATAAATCTTACAACCATCAGTAATAAATGGTATTGTTGAAGAAAATAAATCCTATTTTGTCTTTTCAAACTCTCGAAATAAACTCCCTCGGAGCGGTAGTATTCTCTCAATTTGATTCTTTATAACACATTTGTACTTTTCTTTTCAGAGGTTCCCGGCGCAAATGTATTGCCTCCAGCAACAGGTAAGAAGCCTTAACCACGACCATTATGTTTACAACCAATTTTCAATAACTTTGTTGTTACACCCCGTGATTCCATAAACTGTGACGTTTATTTTTGTATTTAAGCTTTGGCAAATTAAGACTAGTAATCTGCAAAAAAAAAACCTGCAAAAAATAATGATAGGTATGATCTATTTATCAAAAGTACCAGCAAACCCCAGTTACCAGTTCTGTATGCTTGTTTATAATGTTAATAGTAAAGAACAGTTCGTTGATTAGTCTTAAAACGTCATATAACAAGTGTGGACACAGATCAGTCTTGATAGTATGTTTGGATGTTTGACTGTTTTCCGACAAAAAGAGTTCTCTGGTTTCACATATATAATTACTGCTCCTCTTTCAACATGATGTTTGAAATTAATCCTGTTTTTATAGGTTGTTTACAGAAAGCCGATGTGGTCTTCATGGTGGATTCATCTAGCACTGTAGGAAACCTCAACCTAGAAAAAACAGAAAACTTCATCAAAAACTTCGTAACAAAATTAAATGTTGGCAAAAACGCTGTTCATGTAGGACTCGAACAATACGGAAGCCGTCCATCATCTGAATTTGCTCTACGCATGTACGACAACAGATATGATGTACTGAAGGCTATTCATGGAATGCAGTTAATGGGAGGTGGTACCAACACAGGAGATGCTATTGAATTTGCCAAAACCACGATGTTTTCACCCGCGGCTGGTGCCAGATCTAACGTACCAAGAATAGCAATAATGGTGACCGACGGTGGTACTTCAGAAACCACTGCTGCCATTAATCAAGCTAATGAGGCAAGACTTGCCCATGTCAGTATGATTGGAGTTGGTGTTGGTGGTTTGGTCAATATAAATGAACTAAACAGTATAGCTGATAAGCCGTCTGCTAGTCACGTGATCACAGTAAGAAATTACGACGAATTAGAAAGCATCTCTAACCAACTAATGACTATGACATGCGGAGGTAAGTTTTGCACTGACTAACGTTTAGTGGACAAAATTATGATAAAATGTTACAATGAAAGTTACCTTTAACGATCTTTCAGTGTCCTTTTCATTTAAATTTAATGTTCTTTTCTTGTTTGTTTGGTTATTTGCTTGTTTGTTTGTTCTTATCTTGTTTGTGTGTTCCTTAACATTTCGGTTTTGCTGCCTTTTTATTGGTATTCATTTGATGCATTTATTTTTTGAAATCATTGCTAAATTTGTAATCAAGATATAACTATTAGTATCGTTGGTATATACTCAACTGTGATTATTTATCTTTTTTCAGTTCAAACAAGTATCAACTTTTTCCAAAGTAAGTATTAAAATTGAGAATTGTGTACTTCATTGTTTCCAGCGAACTCGCATTTTATTGTTTTTACTTGTTGCATCATTGCTCATTGGCACGTCAAGGGTTTTGTTTAAACCTTCGTATTCAAAACTGATTTTTCATCCACCCAAGTATTACTTAATTAACTTCTACTTTTCGGTGTTAAAGTGCAGTTACCAAATAACATTATTATAAAGTGAATGAATATTCAATAGTATCTAGAGGTAAAACAAAATAGAAAAAAAATGAATGAGATGCTTGTCATTATGCTCGAAATAATTCCTTTAAATACTGAGTAAAACATACATCTGTAACGTAGACACTTAACAATTCATTGTTTCATCGATTTTTGTTAAAGTATACGCATACTCAAAGGAGTTCGAAATACATTTATGTTAAATGGATGATTGTGAAATTAACAATTAATCTAAAGTGGATAACGACAGTCGTTTTTATATTTTTTTTCAGATTACACTTCTTGCACTGATAAAGTCAATAACTGTCAGGAATATGGATCCAAAGTATGCACTGTCTACAAACAATGGTCAGAAGTAAACTGTCGAGCCTTCTGTCAAATCTGTTCATGTAGGTTATATTTCAAAAATTGTATGATACTTGTAGTCTTATTTTATAACTATTTCAACCAAGACGTATGCATTATGCCTTTGTTTTTTCTACATTGGTTAGACTGGTATATGGTCTTTGGTTTGATATACATAACCAGGCAATCTGTTCGTATGAACATTAAAGTTCTGTTGCAGGATTGAACATCAGGCACCATGTTTTAATATATAAACTCATCATAGATATTATGATACTGGGGTAGAAAAATTGTATGTGCACCAGACGCGCTTTTAGCCTATAAAAGACTCAAAATTCCTGCAAGTTTTGCCAAAACTTTTCCTGAGGTAGAAAATGCTTAGGTCTTCAAACATGTAAAGTTTTGTTAACCTGTAGTAGACTCAAGTTTTGATGAAAGTCCCCGCGTTTTACCTTAAACGTATACATATCTTGGAATTGAATTTAATTTGCATATTATGTGAGGGAAACAAAGGTACAATTACAACAACTTGCAAATTTCAATGAAAAGCAGTTTTTAAAAAGTCTGTTATTTCAAAGAAAAGTTATGATTGCAGAAAGTATATTATAATGTTTACGTTTTGTATTGTGTATATATGTTTGTTGTTTAGTCGTTTTTTAGACACCGTATAACTGAACTTGGTAAAACTTTTGTAATTTTACTCTTTAGACAAATACTCTGTAACCGAGACATGTGTTGATCAACTGTCAAACTGTGCCACTTATGGTAAAACTTCCTGTACATCGTACAAACAATGGGCTCAGGACAACTGTAAACAATATTGTGGATTCTGCAGTAAGTAAAACAATCTTCATTTCTCAGTTGTAAGCAGTGTTTACTATTCAATATTTTTTCTTAAAGTAGAAAACAAATTCAGTCAATGATACCAGGCTTAATTATAATGTTAAATTCTTTATTAACCAAAGGTTTTACAACATATAGGTACATGTATAATCAATATAGGTTGCAAAAATGTATGATTTTAATCATAATGTTGTACCCAGCCGTTTCGCGCACAAAGTCTATCATTTGATGCTCGAAAAAAATATAATATACCAAGCGAAATATTTTGCCCACGGAACGCAAAGTTATGTTTCCTCTACAAAAAAAAACCGCATCTGTGATGCTGGAATAAAAAAAGGTTAAAATGCCAATTAAAGTCCGTATCAGTCTGAAAAGCATCGAACAGATACAGTCTAATACATCTGAGATAATCTATACCAGAAATAGAAAATCCTAGGTGATTTTTAACAATTCGAAGTTGTGTAAACATCTAATTTAAGATTTATGACCTGGTAAATCATGTCAACACAGAAGTGCTGACTGCTAAAATATTTCTTTTTTTTCTAATAAAATTTGAACTATTAATCTGTATAACAAACTTTGACAATGAAGTGGCTTTTGTTGCATGCCGAGCTTGGGTTTATCAAGGGGTCACTTGAATAATAAATTTACTTAGTCTAGATAAACTTAATAAGCTGACTTTGTTCTTTGTGTTTCAGCTTCTGCAGCACTAACTGGTGGATTTTGTAAGTATTTTAAAACTATTTTTGCTGTCATTATTTTTATTTACATGCTCGAAATCTTTAAACTGTTAAATTGTGAACAATTCCGTTATAATTGAGATTTTTTGTGAACTTTACAAGCCGAAGTATGGATAGCTAGGAAAGGAGTCAACTTATATACACAAATATATATAATTTCCTTCATGATCAGTTGGACTTTAATTGGCCGTTTCAGAATCTAAAGGACCATGGGTAATTTCATTGTTCGTACCCCAAAATGAAAATAACGTTACGTCATTGGTTGAATTTTCATTGTTTAGAACATTTTAAACCAATCACAACGCTTTGGTGTACGCTGTTGAAAATATTACCCAGAATGAATAAGATTCTGAAACGGCGAAATTATGATATATAGTGAAACTGTTAAAGTTAAAATCCCGGAATACATTATATGGTTAAGGTGTGATTGAGTCCCTGTATATAGCGAATCCCAAATAACACCGTTTGGGGTGCGCCTGATAGAGGCGGAATTTACAGATCAGGTAACAGACATCAGGTTACAGTCCGATAAAGAATGCAGTACACCAATACATAAATTTCAAGAATTTTGTCTTGACCTGTAAAATATATGGTTTATGTAGAGTACGTCGAAAAGAATTACAAAAAAAAATCAAAAAAATCAGAGATATGATCCGAAGATCTCCGAAGATTACACATAAAATACGGAATTTATTGTAGTGTCCGTCATTTATTTAAGATTTAGTATCGCCTTAGTTTAGTGGATTGCAAAATACAAAATTTAATTTTAACGTGAAAAATGTAGGAATTATGAGTTTCAAGGCATCAAGCATAAGGATTTTTGTTGTTACACATATAACGACTGTAATTGGAGATAAAAGTCATAACCCGATTAAGTGAAATATAAATAACAATGCATGTTCAGATTTTTGCTAGTCCAAATAATTATGACGTCTTGAAAGGCTATTATATTTTTTTTCTTTGACGCCTTACGAATTATTTGGACTAATCATTTGCTTGAATATATATTATGATCCTATTTACGAGATACACATGTCATGAATGTCAGAATGATGCATGCATCACTGCATTTATCATTAATGGTTTCTTTCTTTGTTCTAGTGTACGTTTCTTTTTATTTTCTAATGAAATTTCTGTACGACTTTATCCACAATACAAAGGAACACATTGCATCTTTCATTAATTTTGTCTTTTGAAGGCTTCCTTTTGAATAGTCCAAATAATTATGACGTCTTGAAAGGCTATTTTTTTCTTTGACGCCTTACATCGACGTCAAAGAAAAAAATTATAATAGCCTTTCAAGACGTCATAATTATTTGGACTACCTTTTGAAGAGGGGGGATAGGTATATTATCGGGACTCTGGGATCAGGTGTTTTCAAGCTTGGGATCTCGGGATTGACCCTTTGGGATCTGGGAATTAAGGGACCCCGGGATTTCGTGACCTCAGGATTTCATCTTTTTAAGCTCGGGATTTCGTGTTTTTAAGCCTAGGATTTCGGGATCAGGACCCTTCCTAACCCCCTCTTTGAAGATCATGAAGATCTGTTTATCATGTATATATAATATATATTAAAATTGTCTTTTTAAAGCTTATGATTTTATATTTGGTATTATTTACATGGGTTTATATCTTCATATGAATCCTGAATTCCATTAAAAAATTGTTAGTATCAGAGTATTGTAAGGTCAAAGGAGGACAGACAAATTTTCGGGATGATGAGATTGGGCATTATTATTAGATTATTTTTTTCCCACTTTGTGATAGCAATAAGGTGTATCAACTACAGACAGTTTCTTTAAATATTTTATTTGATTACAGACAACCGATGCGCTTACAAAGGAAAATCATACAGCCCCGGACAAAAATGGTATGATGGCTGTGATTATGAATGTGTCTGTCAAGATGGAGCCACTGGACATTACCAATGTTATAATAGGTTTGTGTTTTTATTATTGTCTGTAACAAGATTTGTGTAACAGCTTATTTAGAAGTGTGCACCATACAATAGTCCTTTCTTAGCGTTTATTTCTTAAAAAAACATTTTAAAAGGGAGTAAATCATTGAAAAATTTGATGAAGTCACAGTCATGACAGTCACATGACAAAATTATGTCTATGAGCTCATAGACAAAGAAAATTCAGCCAATCAGAAGACGTGTTACATTTAAAATTAAATTATTTACAGGTGCCCAGTATACTACAACCTACCATCAATGTGTACTCTTGTCAGAAAACCAGGAGAATGTTGTTTACAACCTGTCTGTAATTTTAAACCAGCCATTCAGAAATTTGAATCATCAGGGAAAGGACAAAACCAATTTGGAATTGGTAGGTACAATATACAATTAAGATAATGACATTCATGAGTATTTTTTTTAGTTTCAGGTTATTCCTCTTAAACTAAAATGTGCTAATTTTGGTTTGTACGTAGCCTAATTTGGCGTTTCTAACATATGACACTATCTTGGAGCACCTAGCAAACAAATAATCTACTGTCTTGTACTAATAAGACATTTCATTAAAAAAGCTAATATTTGAACATAAATTACTTTACTTTCAAAATCTTGAATTTGAAAACAACTATAAAAAGTTTTTTTCCCCTCAGCAATGTGAATGTCTAAATTGAAACTACTTTAACAGCAACGTTAAGCTTGCAACAACAAATAGTTTTTAACCTCCCTTGATACTTTTCAGATGTTTGTGTATACAAGGGAAAACAATATTACCAAGACCAGAGCTGGACTGACGGATGTGACTACCAGTGCACATGTACTGCTGCTAAAACAGGTCTCTACCAGTGCGAACAATTGTGAGTCTTAAATTTTAGAATTGCAGATAGGTATTAAAATGAGTATATTGTTTTAAGGCCAGGCTTACTTTTTCACAAATGTACAATTATTTATGACCAGATGAAACCTTACAAACTACAAAAATACCAATGTACAATGTATAACATATCATCAATTTGCATTACCTGCAATCTATTTTCTTTGTAAAATTATATATAATCAATGATAATAGGGTAAGAACAATTTCATGGAAAAAACTGTAGATTTTGGTTGATAAATCTTCTAAATAATAAGCATACAAATTGAATTCTCATGACAACATAATTTCCTAATCATTGGACAAAATATGATATAATTGAACAAAATACTTCAACATCTTTTAAACAGAACATTGTTTTTAATGCGTATTTATTCAATGTATACATCTAGTGAAAATTTCTTTTTATTTTCAGATGTCCATCCTTTTCTGTTCTCCCTCAGATCTGCCATTTAGAACAGACACCAGGACAATGTTGTAAGAAACCAGTCTGTGAATTTACCCAACAAGCTGGTACCTTCTCTGGTAATGGAATGATCAGTGGAAGTGGAGTCAGTAAGTTTAAGATTATTACCTTCGAACATTTTGATATGATAGATATACTTTTATAATTGAATATTTGGCATTGGTTTTACTTATTGTTGAAGGTCATGTTGTATTAAACCTAAAGATGCTAATTTCTGTGTCATTTGGTCTCTTGTTGAGAGTTGTTTCATTGATAATCATGATAATTATACCTCATTTTCTTATTTTCATATTGAATATTATTCAAAAAAAAGATCAGATTGATAACCTCTGAAACTGGTCAGATGGTAGACAATGTGAACTTAAAAATTAAAGAATTTTTAATCAAGAAAGATTTACAACTTTTACAGTGTTATAACTCAAAACGTTGAACATAAAACAAGTGTGAAATGACAAGACAAAAAGTCCACCAATTGTCTTTAATATTGTAATGAATCACTTGCCTTTTTGTAATATACATTCAAGTTCTCAGACTCCAAAGATTATTCGTAAGACACAAAATGACAGAAAGTAAGAAGAAAAGAATGAATGAGTGGAAGACCTCATTTTATCTTATGAGGGAGATTTAAAAGGCAAATCACTTTTGATGTAACTCTTAACAAGTACACTAGAACTTCATTCCAAATTTTTAAAGTTTTGATTTTATTTTTCCAAAATATTTTTGTATGAAACATGCTTTTATGGCCTTTTGATGGTAAAGGTAAAATAAGTATTGCTATACATTTTGCAATATAATTTGCAGCATGCTAATTTGTACTTACATATGTATATTTTCCTTTCCTAGACCTTCAGGCACCATTTTCTGGACCTTGTCTTGACCTGGTAACATGTTCCAACTATGGTAGTGATGTGTGTACAACATACAAGGACTGGGCCATGAAAAACTGCAAAAATACATGCAACTTCTGTAAGTAAATTATGAATTTAAATTTAAACATGAAAGGTGTATACAGCTTTCCTTTGTGATTACTTCTTGAGCTTTTATAGTAGGTGCAATGATATAAAGATTACATTAGATAATATAACCTTTCAATGTTTTTATATTTACACTTAAAAAGAAAATTGATCATAATTAAAAACATATAATTAGGGATATTAGGGATTCCTTTATTTCTGTGGATCCAATATTTGAGGATGAAGATTAACACACATTCATACACTTACAGACAATGTTTAGATTTAAACAAATCTGGAATTTATGTTGAATTCACCAGTTGTAAGACAGTAGAGTTAGGCTATAGTTAGATTGATTGTGATATAATGATTTTTTTTTACATTGTAGGTCCAAGCTCACAAGTTTCAGGACCAAATGGTAAGTAAATATAGGTTGCTGAATGAATGATCTTTATTCTCATAAACCAAATACATAGTTCATGTAGTTACAGAGAGGATATTACAATAATATATATAACATATATAAGATATAGCATGTGTGAAATACAAAATTAATATGATAAATATTTACACAAATGATAAATAAACAAATAGTTGTATTAACCAGGAGGATAGACTTTCACAGAAATAGATTTAATAAATCTACAAAGTTTCTCAAGCTCAACAATATTTTGGGTTGAACATACTTGTTTGAATTTGATAACATTTATATTTTTATTACAATAATGTGGTAAGTATTTGCATCTTTCATCTTTGAAATGATTACAAGACATGATATAATGGTA
The DNA here is from genome assembly GCF_036588685.1 of Mytilus trossulus. NCBI lineage: Eukaryota > Metazoa > Mollusca > Bivalvia > Mytilida > Mytilidae > Mytilus > Mytilus trossulus. Next base: position 51,171,514 of record NC_086378.1, read on the forward strand.
TTCATCACCAATGTCAGCTGAGCCACAAAAGTGACACAATCTTTCAGATTTTGGGATGTTGCGCCACCTTCCCGTCTTGATGGTCAAACAGTTATTCCCACATTGCTTATTCAGTATTACACGTTCATCACACTTATAATATAAGTATCGTAATGAATATCATATAATATTCAAACATTGACTGTTTTTTTTTTATCAATGAAATATCTATGATATCTCAGTAACATAATGGAAAATAAACAAACACTGACTGCTAATTACAAATTGAGTGCAATATATGTAAACCTCTGTTTTTTTCCCCTATTTTCATAGCCTCTTTATTTTGTAAATTCTTGATATTATAGATCGTTGTGTATATGACGGAAAATCATTCAAACAGGGAGAAGTCTGGTCACCAAAATGTGACGAGAGATGTTCCTGTGAAAATGCTAAATATGGTTATTACAGATGTGTCAATACGTAAGTACAATGCGATATCAATTTATCATTGACTGTTCATGGATTTGGGTGGCATTTTTTTCCCTACCTCAGAATTCAGTAAAAGACATACGCTTACTGGTATTATACTTAAATTTGAGAATGGAAATAGGTTTTTTTTAAGGGTCAGAGTGACAACAATTTGTATTTTTCTTGTTTTTGATTCCTTAAAGGTCAAATTTACTAGAAGGTTTTTTCACACTTTTAATTTAAATATGATATTAGCAAAATTGAACAGCAAAAAAGTATCTGGTTTGACAGTATTCGTAAAAAAAAAAGGTCGGACCACAATGCACCAGTGCTATGGGTAAAATATTTATTTCAGATGTCCCTCCTATACTAACTTACCATTGAGTAAAATATGTATTTCAGATGTCCCTCCTATACTAACTTACCATTATAAAATATTTATTTCAGATGTCCCTCCTATACTAACTTACCATTGAGTAAAATATTTATTTCAGATGTCCCTCCTATACTAACTTACCATTGAGTAAAATATTTATTTCAGATGTCCCTCCTATACTAACTTACCATCAGGCTGTAATCTGAACAAGAGAAATGGTGAATGTTGTCTCAAAGTACAGTGTACCAATGGAGTGTTCTTACAATCTGCCACCAGTAGCTACTCCCTGGGAGGTGGAGGAGGAATTCAAATCATCAGTCAGAATGGAAATGTCTTCCCCATACCTACACTTGCTGGGGGTTACGTCCAAGGAGGAGGATCTGGAACAGGAATGCTCCCACCCACAATAGGTTTGGATAAGTTTCATATTTATACAGTTTTCAGAAATAATCGGAAAAGACCCTGATAAATTTTTCTTTGAATAGAGAAATAGAGAAAACATATTTTGTAAAGTAGTCTGAATTGTAAAATAAAAAAATCGACACAAAATTCTCTGTAGAAAAAAAGCATGTAGATATCACATATGAAAACTACTGAAATGGACAGAATCATTAAATTTTGGTAAGATTACATTTTAAAAGTTGTGATGTTAATTATTTATCTGTACATATGTTTTAGGTCTTAGCTACTCGTTTATATTTATTTTGTTCATTAATACTCCTGATTTCAATTTTGATACGGGTAGGTCTTAAAACATCTGTCAAAATGTCAAAAGGATATACACAGGAAGGTGTCATTAGATAAAAGAATCATAACAGCATTGTTAAAGGTAGATAGATACCACAGTGATAGGTTTTCTAAACTTTGAAAATGTCTTGCAGATGGATGTCTTTATAATGGTCAAGTTTACTCACAAAATCAGGCATGGATGGACGGATGTTCAAAATACTGTGTTTGTGTTGATGCTACTAAAGGTCAAATGTCATGCAGAGCAAGGTAAGGGTTCATTGAAATGTCCTTTACATATATTTATCATGTCTACCATGGAGTATATAACGGCTTAGAAAACAAACAAGCTACAAAATCATCAGTATACTATATTATGGCTATGCTTTTTGCAGCAAATAAATACACTGTGTTTCAAAATACCAAAAATCTTTAATGTCAACATACTGTCTTGAACAATAGCAAATGTGTTAAGCTCTAAATTAACAGAACATAAATTTAACAGAGATTATCAAATGCTAAAGATCTGATAGTAATACAATGTAGAACCTCAGAGCCTTTGGGATTAAAATTAGAATTTGTTTAATTGAGTTTTATTAAAAAAAATAAAAAATCAAAATAATGAACTTAGAGGAAAATTCAAGACAGAAAGTCCATAATCAAAATTCAAAATATTCTTTATTATTGATATTTTCAGATGTCCAAAATACACAAACATGTCACCAACATGTGTCATGAGCACCGATACTAACGATCCATGCTGCTCAGCTCCAAAATGTACTTTTGATGCAAATTTGGGAAGAGTACCTCAACCACTTCCTGCTTTTGGCCAGTCTGCACTGTCTTACTCAGTAGTCTCCCCTAACACAGGAGCAAGCCAACACAATGGTTATGGAAAGACAGTCATCCCTCTGTTTAACACAGCTTTCACACCAGCACCCCCAACTGTTGATCCTGGAAAAATGTCAGCTGGAGGTTGGTATAGTAAAATATATTTGGTAAAATACTGTGGATTCATTTATATTTGTGGGATAACAACTTTTTTGGGGTATCTTGGGTAAACGTGAACCACAAATTTAAATGTTGAGCAAGTATACCATTTTTTATTGGCATTTATGCAGCTTATGAAAATAACATGTAAATTTTAACCTTTTTTTTCTCTCTAAAACTACTGGCCCAAGATCAATGATTAAAGATGGAGATGATTATAAATAGCAAGAATGTTCAGTAAAGCAAGATCTACAAACATGTCACAAACACAAAAACATAATTTTGTCATGAATTCTATTCTCGTTTATAATGTGTGTCCTTCGTTTAATATGCACATAGACCAAAGTGAGTGACACAGACTCTTTAGAGCTCCTTGTTTCAATAATAAAACATCACTAAATTTTCTGATTAACAGCATTCAGCAATTCGCTTTCTAGAAAGCTTTTGAAATTTTTGTTTACTTTAGAGAAATGCATTGTTTATTTTATTGCATTATAGGAGACTGTGACTACGGAGGAAAACGATACAACGTTGGACAGAAATGGGATGTAGGATGTCAGTATAACTGTATTTGTGATGATGGAACAGCTGGTCATTACACATGTGTAGAAAAGTATGTACACTATATCTTTTTTTTATCCACTACATATGTGTATAAATGAAGGTGTCAAGGGGTTTACATCAATGAAACAACATCTCAAAACTATAAAAAAAAAATAAAAAAAAAATCAATAAATGTGCAGTTTGAACAACACTATATATTTTATCAAATTATTCAGTTTGGGATAAAGTTATTTTGTTGTCGCACAGAATAGAATTTTACATGTGTAAGACCAAGTTTACATAATAGTTGGTAATTATTTGTTAAAATTTACTGTTCTAATTATCAACCGACAAAACAAAATTATTTGAAAATTTCTTATAAACCAGAATTTTGAGAAGACTATTCTAATTTCTTGGGAAACATTTAATGTGTCTATTTTTTTCCCAATTCAGAATTTCTTATTTTAAGGCAGTCCTAGACCTGTCTGTTTAACATATTAAGTTACAGTACTGTAAAACTGATGAAAGAAGTCTTATAGCATTTATATATATACCAATGATAACATTGAATTATTGACCTTTTAGGTGTGTTCACTACTCCAATCTACCACAAGGTTGTTTCCTCATTCAAGATGTAGATAATCCATGTTGTAAGGTTCCAAGATGTTCTGTACCTCCACAATACGAAATTGTCACAGGAGTAAGAACAACACCATCAGCAAGAACTGGTAAAAACAAATTTATTCATCAAATGTGCCTACAGTCCTATTATGATCTATAAATGTTCAAACATAATAACTCCATTCCTGTTACCTTCTTACATTCATTTCACTGGAATAACCCCTAGTCATTTTGATGTTTTTAATAGCTTTTATTAAAAATCTAATTCATCTGAGCTGTTGTAGGGATCATATAACCTGTTATAAGAGGCTAACTAGCAAGAATTATATATAAATAAGAAGATGTGGTATGAGTGCCAATAAGTCAACTCTCAATCCAAGTCACAATGTATAAAAAAAAAGTTAACAATTATAGGTTGAGGTACGCTCACACTGAAAAGCAAGCTAAAAAGGCACCATAATGACTAGTGTATTACAATTAAAACATGAAACCAAACCGTTTAACTCTATAAAAATAAACTTTATGAAAAACACCAACAAGCAACGATTTCTGATCATCTGATTTCTGACTTACTGTAGAGAGTGCTTTTCTAACATACAAAACAATTGTTTTTGTGTTTATAGGAGTATGTACATACAAAGAGCAATACTATCAACAAGGACAAACTTGGTATGATGGCTGCAGTTACAGATGTACATGTGAAGATGCTGAGAAAGGCATTTACAGATGTCTCAGTCGGTAGGTTTACTTTCTTGTCGGCACATATTATACAATGAATCTTTCATAATTTTCATGGCTGATCTTAACCGATTGTATATTTTCTTCAAAGGTTGAAATTGAATTAGGATTTCAAGTTTTTATTCCATTTTCTGGTTTTTTTTAACATTATGAATGTGGTTAAAATTTGAGCATTTTTGTTATTTTCTTTAAAGAAAATTTTGAATTAAGGCCATTTTTCAAATACAAACACATGAACAAAATTATTAGGACATCATAACTTTTTTTTTATTACTGCATTGGAAATTCACCAAGTCTTTTGTTTTAAATTATATGTTGATCTGAATTACTTTTGCAGTGTTTTCAATGAAACTACTGTTGATTTTTAATTACTATTATATTCCAGTTGCCCTGAATATCCACTGAGTCATGGGTCAGAGTGCACACTGGTATCTGATCCACGTGACCCCACATGTTGTCAAATGAGAGTATGTGGAATTAAAAATGGAACATCAGGAAACAATTCACCAAATCCAACTCCAGCTAGAGTTCCACCTGCAGTATACCATGGAATAGAAACTAATTTCCAAGGTAAATATTGAAATTTTGTTGCAATTATGATTTTTGTATAAAACTGTGGCTGTATCTCAGGTTTTAGTTTTGCTACTTACAGATATCTGCGATCATTTTAGTTTTCCTTAATCCACGAAAATTGGCACCCAAGAAAATGAATGATCCGTAGGTATACAGGGTTTTTAATCAGGGCAATTGTTATGAAATTTAGTTGAAAAGTTTCTTTGTGGTTTTTGTGTCAATGGTGAGGGGGGATGGACCTTTATTGGGACTCCTGGATCAGGTGTTTTTAGGCTCTTGCATGATTTCAGTATTGATCCTTTCAGGATCTGGGAATTCTTTTTTCAAATATCAGGATGTCAGGATTTCAATTTCTTTAAATTCAGGACCTCATGATTTCATGTTTCAAAGCCCGGGATTTCGGGATCAGTACCCCTTCAAAACCCTCTCAATGGTGTATAATTTATTTGTCAAAAAATACTGTTTTCATTGCAGGAAAGAGTGGTGTATGTATTTACAAAGGTCAGGCATATAAACAAGGAGATATCTGGGAAGATGGTTGTGATTATACATGTACATGTGAAGATGAAATAAAGGGAGCATACTCATGTACAGACAGGTAATGACTCTTCTGAAAAAAAATGATTTTTGCATTAGATGCAACCATTTGAACACTGGTGGATTGGGAATTTAAAAAAAAAGTTAACCATGAGAGATAAAAAAAAAAACATATTTGCATCGAGAATTAACAATATAAGAATTTTACTGTTCTGTGTCTGAATGAAAATAGACTTTGGCTAAAAAACCTTCCTAAAGGTGTACAAACTTGACATATAAATGAATCATTAAGGGGAGATAAATAGATAGTCATACAGAAATTTTGATTTTTCTCTTCTGAATGATTACATAATTAAGGAACATCTGGAAATAGAAACAAGTTTCTTCAACTAATGGGTTTCCTGAAAAAAAAGCGGTTAAAAATTTAATATTTTTTTTAAAATTTTTTTAATTTTTAACTCTTTCAATTTTGTAGATGCCCAGTATACATCAATCTGCAACCTGGTTGTGAGATGGTGAGAGACTTCAGTAATCCATGTTGTAAGAAGCCACAATGTACAGTGACCGGACCCCCACCTACTCGTATCTACCATAATGTACCAAATCTACCAGTAACATTGAAACCAGAGCTACGTAAGTACTAATTTGGTCTTGATGTTTTTAGACATTTAGAAGATAATAGTATGAACAGGGGACTGACTCTTTAATAAATATTTATTATACTTTATTTTCCTGCAGTTCTTAATATTATTTGATAAGTTTATGTAAGATTTTGTGTTAAAATATAAACGTGTATGGTAATTTTGTAACAAATTATTGATATTATGATTAAAGAGGTTCAATGGTGTCTATAACACAATTTGTCTCTAATGGTCATGGTTACATAATTTTCTGATTGTATTTTTCTTCACAGAATATTGTGTCTTCAAGGGAGTGAGCTACTTACAAGGCCAGGAATGGGAAGATGGATGCAGTTTCAAGTGTCGATGTGACGACTCAAGCAGAGGAATATACACTTGTAATCAGAGGTGTGTTGTCAAAACTATCTCATGTATTTGCTGATACACCAAAAAGTTAAAAAAAATAAAATCAGATCAGGAATGCGAATTAAATAGTTATATTTACATAAATAACATCTGTATCAATAACTAATGTATATATAATGTAGCATGAAAAATAGCTGTGTGACCCATATAATTGCTGATTGTAACTCAAAGGGAAGGAATAATGCTTAAAGTTTGTGTTGATTGAAGTTTGCCTTCAGATTTGTTAATTTCAAAAGGTTATCTAAAACCAAAATGTTTATCATTAGTCAAACTTGTTTTTGCTTTATAATTTTTGTCTTTTATTTAGAAAAGAAATAATTGTTTTGGTTGTTATTTCATTAGATGTGCCTCAATTGACCAAAATATTCAAGCTGGCTGCACATTGAGGACAGATCCTAGAGATTCTTGTTGTCTGGCACAGTTCTGTGTACAAACTACACCAGTACCTCAACCAGGAGTATCCTATGGACCAACACCAGTACCAACACTCAAACCAAACACGTTTACAGGAAAGGTCTATCTACCAACACCTTCACCAATTCCAGGACAACCAACACCAACTCCCGGTCAATTAGGTAATGAGGTTTTTTGTTTGTAACATTTTCTTATTTAGTCTGGAGTATTTGGCTGTTAACTTTTCTTAAGGCTATTCCATTAAGATGTATGTGGAAGGGTAAGATTTGAAGTTAGTTTATTCAATATTGGTCATGGGTCTTTTTATGCCCTACCTACGATAGAAGAGGGGCATTATATTTTCTGGTCTGTCTGTCTGTTCATCCGTCCGTTCGTCTCACTTCAGGTTTAAGTTTTTGGTCAAGGTAGTTTTGAATGAAGTTGTAGTCCAATCAACTTGAAACTTAGTATACATGTTCCCTATGATATGGTCTTTCTAATTTTAATGCCAAATTAGAGTTTTGACTCCAATTTCATGGTCCACTTAACATAGAAAATGAAAGTGCGAGTTGGGCATCCGTGTACTATGGACAGATTCTTGTTTCAGTATGCATCTATTATCATGTTACACAATTATTTAAAACACGGTTACTGGTTAGGGATATTTTAAATGTCCTTTCCTACTCTCCCCCATACATTGTAATGAATAGCCCTCCCAAGACACTTGTGTCTAGAAGTAAAATGAGATGAGGGTTAATTCAATGAAACCATCCACACAAAAACTTCAAGACATCTAAAGATTGACTTATAAAATTAAATAATAAACAAGTTTCTCTACAATATGTTAAACTCTTTTAATCACCTTGAGTTTGAAAAAGTTAGGAAAAGAATTTGGTTGTTAAGGTTTTATTTTGGAGGTGCGTGTGTGAAATTATTGTACTTTTTGAATGTAAACACTTCAGTTTCCGTTTAACACTGTCATAGAGAAATATTATATACACATGATTGATATTTTTTGTTTTTGTAGGTGTCTGCATATACAAAGGTCGTCAGTATTCTCAAGGTCAAACATTTGAAGATGGATGTGACTTTGATTGTGTTTGTTTCAATGCAAATGAAGGAAAATACAGATGTTCTCCAAAGTAAGATTTTAGCAATATTTTTTTTTTCTTAATGAGGTTAAAGAATATGAGTGATCTATAATAGTTTCCATTTTGTTTGCATTTTGTCAAAGATAGTAAAATTCCTATAACCCTTAGTGGTTCGGTAGGTCACATTCATGAAAGGGAAGGGGATTGTAGTTACGACGTAAGGAACATATCCAATATCATGTGTGAAACGGTTATTCCATAACGGTCAACCAACTTGTGAGGACGTCTGTAAAATTTAAGGCTTATGTGTCATTAGTGTACAGCAGTCAATAAGAATTAAACTAATTCGTTACTTAAACATAACATTTTCAACAAAATTTGAAATATTAATTGAGAACTGTCCTTAAGAAATCAATCCTTATTGAAAAGAAAATGCCTCAGATAACAGCTCAATTAATAGAATTCAAAATACAATTTTTGAGGATGGCATATTTTTGTCAATAAAGAGGAAATTTTGAAAATATCAATAATTTTGAAAATATTGATATTGTAATTACAGTTTCAAAAGTCTAAGGATTATTACTTATAGTGTAATCTCATTGATATATAAAACATTTTTTCTTGTAGATGCCCAGTCTACACAGATATCCCTAACACCTGCAGACTGGTCAAGAATCCAAGAAAACCATGTTGTCAAATACCTGAATGTTACAACTTACCTACCCAAAACCCAACCGGTCAACCAACACCAAGCCCAACCCCATACACTGGTCAACCAACACCAAGTCCAACTCCATACACTGGTGGTCCAACACCATACCATGGCCAACCAACACAAAGTCCAACACCATACCATGGTCCACCAACACCAAGTCCAAAACCATACACTGGTCAGCCAACACAACCTCCACATATAACACCACAACATATTCCACAAAGGACAGTTCAACCAACACAAAGACCAACTCCACAACCACAACCAACACAGCCAATAAGTAAGTAGATCTTCTAACTTTTCAGGCTTTGTGATACATGTCACATTTAAAGGACACACACACATTGTGCTATTGCCATTTCACTGTAAAAGTAAAAAAAATATTGCGAGGTTTTTGTTAATGTGAATAATGTGACTGGGTGAGTATCACAACTCACATTCTGATAGCCATTTGCATTTACCTGTATGAAAATTTTTATGAACTTGCAATAATCAATCTCACTATTTTCCCCTTTCTTTAAAATTGCAATAATAAAAAGACGCAGTAATTTCTGAATTTTACATTAACTGATGCAATTGTTTAACAGATAAGCAATTTTACACTGCATAATGGGTAGTGGATTATGTAGTGACAAGATCGCGTAATTGAATTTCAGTGTCTTTTTTTTTAGACTTGTACTACATTTATTTTTTTAGATTATATTTTTGTACTTGTATGTATTTACAAAGGCTGCAGTATTTGAATGTAATTTTTGTACTTGTATGTATTTACAAAGGCTGCAGTATTTGAATGTTATTTTTGTACTTGTATGTATTTACAAAGGCTGCAATTTTGAATGTTATTTTTGTACTTGTATGTATTTACACAGCCTGCTGAATGTTATTTGTTGTAGATGTATGTGTTTATAAGGGTATTGCCTACTCCCAGGGACAACAGTGGTACGATGGATGCGATTACTCTTGTGTATGTGAAGATGGCATTACTGGAGTATATAGATGTAACAATAGGTTAGTTCAAAGTTCAGAATGATTGACACTTTTGAAAATTGTAGAATGAAATGTTAGTTTTGAAATTGAAGGTATAATTGTATTGCTGATTCTTGAAATCAATGGAATAATTGATAATTCCTGATATTGTCGGTTTACTTGTAAATTCTAAAATTGTAAAAGTTGCTATTATTTCTATAATTGTTTGCATAAAAAAATTAAGAATGAAAATAAGGAATGTGTCATAGAGACAACAAACAACCTGACCAAAGAGCAGACGACAGCATAAATGTCTATTTAAAGCCATTTCTTAAATTTCAATTTTATGTATGAATCTATGATATATTTTAGGTGCCCTACATTTGCACAACAGTCCGATCCAACCTGTACATTACAGCCAGACCCCACAGACCCACTATGTTGTAAAGTTCCTGTGTGTACACCAAAACCAGGTCAGACACCACCACCAGGTCAAACGTTCCCACCATACCAGACACAACCACCAAAGATATTCTCTGGTGGAGTCGCTACTCCTGCTCCAACACCTAGAACCACTCAAAGACCCAATATTAATGTTAGACCCAATGTGACACCAACATTCTATCCACCAATTACCAGGACCTATATGCCAGGAGAAACTCCAGCACCCACACCTTATCCATTACCTACACAACCAAAACTATCAACACCATCACCACTACCAACGGTAACTCAACCACCAATATATAAAAGTAAGTATCAAATTTCTTATTTTGTTACATTTACCTTATGGGGTACTGTCCATTCACTACTATTCATGGTATACATGTACCAATTTTTGTGGGACAGGTGAACCACAAATCTAAACATTTAATGAATTACAAATTTTCTATAAGTAATTGTAAGCAAACTTTTGAAACTTTGAAAACTTGAAATCAGATATCTGTGAAAAAGCAAATTTTCGTGTATCCATGAAAATTAACACCCATGAAAATTTTTATATGTATGGGTTTGAGTTAAAAAAAAATGTATTTTAACATATTTTTTTTTTTTTTAGCCAATTATTGTATATACAAGAGTAAAACCTACAGCAAGGGCCAGAAATGGCAAGATGGCTGCCAGTTTGATTGTATGTGTCTAGATGATCTAGGAAACTACAGATGCACAGAAAAGTAATTTAAATAATGTCTTAATTAAGTACTTATATATTATTGTTGGCCATCTCAACGAGAATAATTTCCTCACTTGAGAATGTATGGTAAAAGTGAGAAAAGCAATCAAGTTTAGATGATCAAGGATAATCTGTTTATGGCTATTTTTCCTATGACGACATTATTAATTTCATTACTGACGGCACATGCATCCTTAGTTTCTAGCGATAAATTTTCATATCACTCTACTGTGCTGAGAAAGAAAGTTATCAGTCAGTAAGATCAATGGAAAATTTCATAAAATGGCAATAAAAAAGATTCATGACAGCTAATTTGATATCAATCCTATCAAAATATAGAGCCATCTTACAAGTTTCACCTTCAAGGATCTGACAAGTTACAATCAAATTCACTCCTTTCTTTTTTTATCACTATTGATAAATGTGATATCAACCAATGAATATCTATCTCCATATTCTATTTATGACCCAACCTAAAAAAAACTAAAAGAAAAATAGAACAGAAAATAGATTATTGGTTTTCAGATCCTTGTAAAAAAAGGGAGGACACAGGTTTCTGTATTTTAATCAGAATTAACATGTATTATGAGGACATTTTTTTTCATTTAATAAATTAAATTTGAAAAACTGAGAACTGGTATATGTCCATATTAAAAAAATGAGCACAATTTATGTTTTTTTCATTACAGGTGCCCAACATACTCTAATCTCCAACCAGGATGTAGATTGATCATGGACTATTCCAATCCTTGTTGTCAGAAACCATACTGTCCACCACCAACCTCTCCTAATCCTCTCACCCTAACACCACCAACACCTAAAGTCTTTGTTTCAACACAAAAACCAAGTAAGTCAACAACCATCATCAATTGACAAATGATTGAAGAACCTATTTTCATGTGAATACTCAAATCTTGTATACATGTACTGCAAATCATATTAATTTAAAATTTCCTAAATTATCGATCTAAATATATGTAGAAAGCTGTAAGTCTGTTTAATTTCCTGAAGCTTTTTCATTCAATATTGTCAAAGAATACTGTTATGTATTATAACCAGTTCAATATATGAGATATGGGTTCACATCTGTCCATTTATTTGTCTGCATGACTGTACCATGAAATTACAAATCAGAGTGTCCTGAAATTTGGAATGAATCTGTAACTCATTTTCAGATTCATCTCTCATCCACTTCCTGTTTTCAGAAGGAAAAAAAAGGATCTCTGTCAATTCACACTTAAGATATTTTCAGTATCAGCAGTGACCAAAAGGAAGGTCACTGAAGTGATATGAACAGCTTCTACATTGTTCTAGGTTAAATTCAAAGAAAAATATTATACTGACATTGTTCCAGGTTTAATACAAACTTTGAACCTATATATTTTGATATGATCATGTTAGATGAAACATTGTTCTAATACACAATTTAACATTGCAGCATACTGTGTATACAATGGAGTACAGTTTAAACAAGGTCAGACCTGGAATGATGGCTGTGATCTTCGTTGTATCTGTGAAAACTCTATGACAGGCTTCTACAGATGTGATGATAGGTATGTTATCTCACAGTAATGGTCAGAAAGTTTTCTGTTTGACACATTTTTTTGTATCAACTAAACTTCTTAAGTTTTTTTGCTTTTTTTGTTAACATGTTGTTAGTGGATTCATAAATATTTGTGGGGTATCAATTTTTAACACATACCACCAAAGCAGACGTACCATGAAGACCTGAATTGATTTATACCTGATAGTATCATTTTATGTTTTAGATGTCCACAATGGCCCCAGTTACCACAAGGATGCAGTCTAACAACAGATCCCAATGATGTTTGTTGTAAGAAACCAATTTGTACACCAGATGTCATGACACCTCCTACATTATATGTACCAACACCGAATCCAACATCATATCCCAACCAACCAACTCCATCTCCACAACCAACACAACCGCCAACACCGTATACCTTTACACTACCAACTCCAATCAAAACAGGATACTCAGGTAAGATAGCGTATTGAAAATTAATCAATAAACAAAGAATTAAAAGACGTTATATGATTGCCATTGAAAAACCTATCCCACTAGATTTTATACGATTTTATTAATATCATTATAAAGAAATATTGAATCACATGATAAGTCAGGTTTAACAATACACAGACTTGTCTTTTCTATGGTGAACACAATGTTCATGTATAACAGATAATATGGGAAATTTTTAATCCAACTATTTTTAACTAAAAAATCTTTTCAATAAATGAGACTGTAACACATGATACTGTTACTTTTGTATTTCTTTTGACCAATTTTGTTGTCTTATAAAATCTCTGTTAAATTTTATACTTAAGGTTATAAGTAAAATTGGTTTTGGAATGATGTCAAATATATACAAGTCTGGTTAAGAATATGAAACATAAAAATATTAGCTATAATTATAAAGCACATGGCATGATATGTAAGGTTTTTCTTTTCAATTTGAACATCAGTCGTGTATGTTTGGGATATTTCAATAACAATTACCCTGGGTTATTTTCAATTTATGTGTGTTGTATTTTTTTAGAGAATTGTATGTACAAAGGAGTTGCTCATACTCAAGGACAGAAATGGGATGATGGATGTTCACTGGAGTGTGAATGTATGGATCAGATGACAGGAAGATACAGGTGTTCCAGCAAGTATGTAGACTTAATTATTGACAAAACATAGATTCATTTATAAAAAAAACTTTATTTCTCATCATGCTTTGATAAATTAAAAAAATGGTCACTGCTTACAGGAAGCTTCTGAACCCAGTTTCTTGAAACAGAATTAGAGGCAACTTTTCTAAAAAACAATTGAATACTTTTTGTTGAAGCAACAATCGAGGACTCTTTTTGTTAAATTATGACTTGTTAATTAATGTTAACCTTTTGAGACTCTCGTGTGTAGTCAAGGTGTTTACCCACACCCCTCATCATACTTTTTAATGCAGGTTACATATCATCTGATTGAAATGTTTGAAACTTTGCAGCCTTCAAAAGTATGACCAGCTTAAAAAGAAACTAAAATTTGAATATGGAAATAATTAAAAGTACAAAGTAAATATTTATTTTGTTTAGATGTCAAGATTACTCTAACTTCCCAAGACCATCTTACTGCCATCTGGTGTCAGATCCACGAAACCCATGCTGCAAAGTAGTACAGTGTAATCCAGTCGTCACCCCTCAACCAACACCACAACCCACACCAGGACCAACACTACGACCAAATCAACCAACTGTATCACCACCATTAGGACAAACAAACCCACCATATACTGGACAACCAACAATAAAACCACCAGTAGTGGTAACCCAAGCTCCACATGTTAATCCTGCTCAAACACCAGTACCAAATCCACAATTTACTCAACCAACCCCATCTCCAACACCACGTAAGTAATTGTACTAATAAGTCGGTTCTGTTGTAAAATCTGAGTTTTAAAAAACTACAGCATATATCATCTTTCAGCACTAAATAGCGTCAAGAATTAGGATTGTTTTCAGGTACCTAAAAAAAAATTCTATTTGTCATATGTTTTTGGTATGTAGAATATATTTCTTGTCAAATAAAAAGGCGTCTCATTTTTCCAGTATATATAAAGGGCATAAAATCAATTGATATATAGTTATCTGTGTATCTGATCAACTTCTACTTTCATATTTACAAAATTATATTACCAAATTATTTTTACCGACCATTTTGATGAAACAAAACTTCTTAAATTTCTCCTACACACGAATATTACAAAATTTTTGCAGATGTTTGTGTATACAAGGGTGTACCATACACACAAGGACAACAATGGTACGATGGCTGTGACAAAGTGTGTATTTGTGAGAACGGCATGACAGGTTATATCCGATGTCGTCAGAGATGCACAACTTATGATACTATTGCTGCAGGCTGTACAATGGTACCAGATCCAAATGACCCAGTCTGCTGTCAGGTAAACTTTGAAAAATTAAATAAAATTCAAATATTTTTATTTTAATTCATTATTAACCAAATGAAATACATTTGAATTAAGAATTTAAAAAGACCAGATGTTGCTCAGATTGTGACAAAAAATAAAGTAAATGCAGAAATTATTGCAAATAATACAACTTTGTGAGTATCATAATAATATTTGTAATAGTAATAAAAACTTGCCTTATGATATTGGATAAATATATCTCTATGCATAGTTTCATAAAATCCCAATCATAAATTATTGCCCTGTATTAAAGATTGTGATAATATGTTCACAATTAATATCTGATTTTAAAATGTAGTGCTATTTTATTTTAATATTCCTCACTGTGTTAAGCTAGAGAATGTGAATGTAATAATCAATTTAAACATTTATTATTTTTTTGGTGTAGATACCATCATGCATTCCTCAAAATCAAACCCCAGGACCTTCTGGATCACCAGTGATATTCACAGCCCCAACAGGCAAAGTTACAGGCTATGGTACTGTTACACCACAACCAACACCTGGACCAACATTTAGACCAAACGTTGTCAACACACTAGCACCAAACCCACTTAACACATTACAACCAGGACAACCAGGAACTCAGAGCCCACAAATTGGTGTAACATTTAATCCAACTCCAAGTACCAAAGCTCCTACACCAGCACCAAGGCCAAGTGAGTATAAAAACAACAATTTTAAAGCTGTTATCCTTATGCTAGCAAGTTAAAGGTTTGGGTTACTTGCTTGCTTTGTTTGGATAGATATTTTATCAAGCATTGTTATTTGAAGTTAAGAAATGTATACAAGTTGAAGCCCCACCTATCTATTGAGTGCAGATGAATATGTCAATCCTAATTAGAAAACTTAAAAAAACCATTTATACAAACAAAACAACCAAACTTTCAACTTGCAAGCATTTACATAACAGCTTTAAATTATCATTTCTCTTTTCCCCAAAATGATGTTTTATGTTTATAAGGTTATAATTTTAAAAATCACTTACTGTGAATTGTGTAATTTTGTTTGTAGACACTTTTATGCAATGAGGTAATGCATGTTTGGGGAAACTTAATTTTGTGGTTTCAATAAATTCTTACTGACCAATAATTAATATGTATTTTGTTGAACCCAAAATTTGGGGTTCGCCTATACCCACAAAATCCATACAAAGTAGTACCAACATATTGATATTATTAAAAATCAACATATACTAAATTATATATCTTTTGATACCTTAATTATGATGTTTACAAGATTTGATCATTATTTAAAATGAAATAAATTTGGTTTATAAATTATTTTTTTAGACTTTTAAATAGTTTTGTTTTTGTTTTTGTTATCACTTCCATGTTTATAAAATTGATATTTTCAGATTATTGTGTATACAATGGTGTTCAGTACAAGACTGGACAGAAATGGCAAGATGGCTGCAAATATAACTGTGTATGTGAAGATGGTATGACTGGATTTTACACTTGTAGTGAAAGGTATGGTCAAATCATAGGTTTTTGTATGTCTTATATGAAGTCATACTATGTATGCTTTTTCAATGAAAATTGTGACATCACAATAGGGTCTTAATGTCACGAAAAACCCACAATACAAGGATACATGTAAACTGATAAAATAGAAAAGTCTATGTTTAAGATTATTTGATTTATAATTTTTTTTAAAAACCTACCCCATATACTGTAAATTGAGTAATTATTGTGAGGTTTTTATTATAGCGAAAAATGCGACAGAGTCCTAAACACAATAGTTTAAACTCCCATTTGAAATTCTTACATGAATAAAACAGGATTTTTCTTAAAAATAGTAAAAGTTAAAATCTCATTTAAGCTTAAGTCTAAAATGACAAAATTGCAATAATAAATTTTCACAATAATTTTTGAATTTACAGTAATTATATTCAGTTACAGAAGAGAGATTGCACTACGTTCCTGATGAAGGTAAATTCAGGAAAAAGCTTTTGACCCCATGAAATTATATATAAACGTGTTGTTTTCTTTTATTTTCATGATTAAAGTTGAGTTGGTTGTATGTTTTTAAATTATTTTTTTTTTTTTTTTTAGATGTCCAACTTTCCCAGCTGCTTTACCACCAACCTGTTCCCTTACACAAGATTCCAAAGATTTCTGTTGTAAAACTGTTGTGTGTGATTCAAGGAAGACAACTCCATTTGTGCCCTATGTTGAACCAACTCAAGCACCAACATACAATCCATTGGCTCCATCTACTCCACCGGCCACATATCGCCCAAATCAAAAGTTTACATTGAGTCCAAATCCAACTCCACCAGGTAAAAATAAATCCATTGGCTCCATCTACTACACCTGGCACATATAGACCAGGTCAAAAGTTTACATTGAGTCCAAATCCAACGCCACCAGGTAAAAATAAATCCACATCTACTACACCTGGCACATATAGACCAGATCAAAAGTTTACATTGAGTCCAAATCCAACGCCACCAGGTAAAAATAAATCCATTGGCTCCATCTACTACACCTGGCACATATAGACCAAATCAAAAGATTACATTGAGTCCAAATCCAACTCCACCAGGTAAAAATAAATCCATTGGCTCCATCTACTACACCTGGCACATATAGACCAAATCAAAAGATTACATTGAGTCCAAATCCAACTCCACCAGGTAAAAATTCACATAAAAGTACTAAAAAAAAGTAAAATAAAAATAGTATTTTCTATTTGAAATGTGATTTTCCTTGCAGTTCAAATGATTTGAATTTACTTATTAAAACAAGTGCTGTAAGTTGGGAGAAATTTCAATAAAACTCTTGTGTTCACAAAATCAGAAACAATATTTAAACTAAATGTACCCCCTTTTAAATGATTTGTTGCAATATGACTATAATCTATCTTACAATTCTGCCTGATGATAATTGTGGTGTTTACTTTAATTACAGCTTTCTGTGTCTACTATGGTGTTCCATACAAACAGGGTCAGACCTGGGACCAAGGTTGTGAGAAGAGATGTCGATGTGATGATGCTACTAACAATTATTACACATGTTTTGACAGGTATGAATTAAAAAATATTGCTAATATTCTATAAAAAAAATGTGAGAATGGAAATGGGGAGTTAAATTTTACCCTAAAGAATCGGTATCAATCATTTTTTGAAGCACTATGTTAATTTTACAACTAAAAATTAGGACAATTAAGTTAATTTGAAAATTTCAATTAGTTGCTTCTCCAAAAAGCTTGAAAGCAATCAGTGAATGCATTAATATGGAGTAGGATAAATATTTCATGGAAAGATAGTAGTTTACAAATTTTATAAACAAACATGAATACATTTACATTTGATCAGCTGCAAATGTTGTAAAAATCGACTCAAATTCAAACAGATCCTTACTTATAACAGAAATTAAATAGGTTTTTGCATGTTCAATGTGATTGTGTGCAATTAATAGAAAACCTACTTGAGGGTGAAATATATAGTTATATTTTCTGAAATACTTTTTTTCTAATTTCAGATGTCCTTCATACCCCAACCTACCATCAGGTTGTACAAGAACAACAGATCCTAACGATGTTTGTTGTCAGATACCATTCTGTCCATCACAAGCACCACATCAAACACCACCAAACAATCCAGTCACCTACTCACCACAGTTCCCATACACTGGTGCACCTACACGGGCCCCAACACCATACACAGGTGTTCCAACTCAGACACCATCACCAACACCGTATACAGGACAACCAACACCAAAACCAACACCATACACAGGAGTACCAACACTGGCACCATTTGCAACAACACCTAGATACCAAATACCAACATTACCTGTTGGGGTCATCGTAGGTGGCAGTCCCAGTCCAAATCCACAAATGGGATTTACAAATGCTCCCTCTAGTGAGTATAACATTGCCTTTTGATTGGTTTTTACTTATTTCAATGAGATGATTCTATACCCCTCTTTTCTTGGATTCTTACTACCAGTACTGTAAATTCAGAAAATAATGATGTGAAATGTTATTGTCTTTATAAACTTCTGTCATTCAGGAGTTACGTACCTTGAAAAATATCACTTGTTTTGATTACACACATCAACTTGTAGAGGCTTTTTCAATTTTATTATTTTTTTTGTTACACATTTCAAAACAGAGGTCTGGTTAAGTTTTGATAATGTTCACTAGTCATTCATGAGTTATGGCCCTTTTGTTATTAAACACTGCATGTAAGAAATATATTTTATTTTTAAATGCAGTAATTTTGACAATGTTAAATATCCCATGTTGAACTTTGCAATGTTATGCAGTAAACAATTAAATAATATGAAATGTATAAATGTTTATTTATAGAATATTGTGAATACAAAGGAGTAAGATATACAACTGGACAGAGATGGAGAGACGGTTGTGATTACAACTGTGTGTGTGTTGACGGAATGTCGGGCGTCTACCAATGTAGTCAGAGGTAAGGTTAGGTGATCATATGATCATGTTTGATAAATATTTGTATTTTGTTGAGCTATCCGTCTGTCTCTTGAAATTTTATTAAACACATTTTTCTTAAAACATGTAAAAGCAACAGATAGGTACTTCCTGGCCTATCGTGGCAACATCGTAAACTTATTGATTTTCTGTTTTCTGGTTGCTGATCTTCAGTTACTGGACTTCAGTCATGATGAAAGTCTTTTTTTGCTACCCACTCTTTGTACATTCACTTAGTTTCTCCTTTACTGCTCCTCTTTTACTGCTCAAATAAGAGCAATTGGAAGAAACTCTGCAATTGCATGCCTTGTTTTTATTTGGAAGAAGAACAGTGTATATCTAAAAAAGAACAAAATACAGTCTGCATATCTAAAAAAAGAACAAAATACAGTCGGTATATCTAAAAAAGAACAAAATACAGTCTGTATATCTAAAAAAAAAGAACAAAATACAGTCTGTATATCTAAAAGAGAACAAAATACAGTCTGTGTATCTAAAATAGAACAAAATACAGTCTATATCTAGAAAAGTGTATATCTAGGAAAGAACAAAATACAGTCTGTATACCGTGAAATAAAAAAGTGTATTTATCAGCAGCAATTTAAATTTGTAAAATTATCAGTGATTAAAATAAAATTTTCTTTCTAGGTGTCCAAAATTCCCCCAGTTACCAGCAGGATGTATTATGGTAACTGACCAGAATGATGCCTGTTGTCTTGTACCAGATTGTCCTAAAACACCTGCACCAACTTATATACCAACATTAGGCCCACATGGAGAAACCGTCAACCCCACACCTACACCTGGACCAGGAGTAGTAACACCATCACCACAGCCTACAAGGACCGTCCCATTCTTACCAAATCCTAATGGTAAATTACTTTGTCTACAATTGTTACATGGCAAAGATTTAAAGTGGAATATTCTTTCAATGTTGGGATTTTTACCAATAATTAAAACTACCCATTATATTGATTTTAATTTTTTGAGTGATCGTGCTTCATTCCTTCATCTAGATATATATAGTTTGAATTGTAAATTCTGATTCCTAAGTATGCATAAACAGTCAAGTATGGTACAGTCTGTGCCGTCAAGTATGGTACAGTCTGTGCAAGAAATAAATGTATTGGTTTGGTATGGGGGAGAGAATTGGAAGGCTTTTTTTTTATTTTTTAAGTTATCTTTCAAAAATATTTCACCTTAATTGAATATGTCCCCTTTAGACCTAACTCTTCCTACAATCCATTCTGGAACAGCCCTAATTTTGTTTATCCAATGAGTCAAAATTACCATCAAGCATGGTCTTATCAGAGTTAAACCTTGACCAAAGTAAACATTACATTCAGTTCACATGAATAGCTGTCTCATTGGCAGTCAGTATACCTCACCTCCTTACTTTTTCATCCATCGTTGTCTTGTAAGAGTATAACCATAATCAAAATGGTAGACAAGAGTAATATTAACCAATCACAACAATTGACTCTTACCATATTTTTTTTCTTTCTAACTTTTGTAGAAGTGTGTGTATACAAGGGTAAAGCATACACTCAAGGACAAGCATGGTATGACGGCTGTGACATGAAATGTGTGTGTGTCAATGGAATGACAGGAGTTTATTCTTGCTCACAGAGGTAATACAATTTTATATAAAATCAAACCATTTGGTTTATGCTGTTTTTCCAAAGAACAAAGAAACAAGGAACACCAGCAAATTTTAATAATTAATCTTAGGTTTAAATTTGAAAACTGAGAAATTATTTACTGTCCTGCTAACTGACTAGAGTGATACAGGATTTTTTAAATGTAATTTTGACAAATAGTTCATATTTGTTTATTCTTAGAATTGTCTTTTAGATCTGACAGACTTTTGTAAGCAATTTTACTCCATGTAGATTGCATGTATGAAAAAAAAAATTGCTGATGAATAAATTTCGATTATAGGAAGGAATTCTTTCTAATTAATCCTAGTTATTTATACCTCACTCTTGTAAGGTGTGTTTGAATCTTATATCTTAATTGACAAGAATTTATAGATTTTTTTGTCTGAAGTTAGTGGTTTTGTCTGGGCATTCAAGCTAATTACTCTGTTAAAAAAAGCTGGCAGCCATGGTTACAAAAGACAATGTAGCTGAAACACCAAAAATATTTTTTTAATCATTTCAGATGTTCTCAGTATGATCAGAATCCTAACTGTGTTTTGATTCCCGATCCATCTGATCCAGAGTGTTGTAAGAAACCACAATGTACATCCCAGAACACAAACCCACCTGTAATCGTTGGAACAAATCCACCACGTCCACCAGTATACCTCACATTTGGTCCAGGTCAAACCATCAATGGTGGAACTAGACCAACAGTCCCCGCTCCAGGTATGTATTCTCGTCCTTTATCACTGAACTAGTATACATATTTGTTTAGGGACCAGCTGTAGAATGCCTTGGGGTGCAGGAGTTTCTTGCTGCATTGAAGACCAAGTGGTGGCCTTTGGCTGTTATCTGCTCTATGGTCAGGTTGTTGTCTCTTTGACATATTCCCCATTTCCATTCCCAATTTTATTCACTTATTTTTTTTAGCTGGAGGGTTCATAACCCAGACTGACTCTTAATTTTGAATTGAACTGTTGACTTTATAATGCTATGTAGAAGAAGATTGAATTTTAAATAGGCCATAATTCAGTGGATCATTTAATAGCATGGTGTAATCTTATACATCTTTGTTAGTACATTATATATGGAAAATATGGAAGGAAAATGGTATAAATTAGGTAAATTGGGCGTCATATATTGAATGGCCATACACAAAAATAACAAGAAAGTAATATGAAAATAATATTTAATCAATTTTATGCATCTGAAGTTCTATTCTGGATTTACATGCATCAAAACTGTCAATGCCAAAAATTTGAAAGCAGGATGAATAAATACCAAATCAGGCTAATGTCAGTAATGAAGAGCTATAAGATCATAGGGACCTTAAAGTAATAGCCTAATCTGTCTACAATCAACTTCAATATATTATGATATGACATTTCAAAATTACAAATATTTTAGATTATTAACAACATCTAGAAAAACACAAAATACTTTGAAATTAAATCAACATTGAAATGAAATGAGTTTGAAATAGATGTTTTTGTGTCCTGTTAAATTGTTCCTTTTAAAATTGTTATACGATGATGACTGATGTACCCATATTTTGACTATTTTATTAATTGTGACTGTTTATTTAACGCATCATGTAAATGTAGCGGAATTCGATGAGACTGTTATTAAAGTGAGAGGGTTAGCGCTATAGAACCAGGTTTAATCCACCATTTTCTACATTTGAAAATGCCTGTACCAAGTCAGGAATATGACAGTTCTTGTCCATTTGTTTTTGATGCGTTTTGTTTTTTGATTTTGCCATGTGATTATGGACTTTCCAAATTGATTTTCCTCTGAGTTCAGTATTTTTGTGATTTTACTTTTTTTTTGGAAGTTTGGAACTTATAAAATATTTTTGTTGTTGCAGAAGTATGTATTTACAATGGAAGACAATACAGCCAAGGGCAGAAATGGCAAGATGGGTGTAAATACACATGTGAATGTGTCAATGCTAAAATAGGAATGCACAAATGTATTCAGAGGTATGTTAATGTGTTACAAACAATCAAGAATCTATTAATAAGGGGGAGAATATTATACTATTTTATAAATTTCATTAATTTCATTAAAATAAATAACATATAGCCTCATTATTATTATTAGGTGCTTTATATTTTGGTTACACGCTGAGTGGCAGCCCAGGCTAGCAAAATTGCTCTCTGGCTTATAAAAATCAATTCTACAAACCTACAGAATCTAACTAAAAAAAAATTGAGCTCCGGGCCTGTAGATTTAAAAGTTCGTCATGAGGACTTAACTAAACGAGAAAGGTCAATTATAAGAATTTAAAAAACATTTAAAACACAAGTGAACTAATTATTTGTCGTCCTCTTTTGTTTATAAATATACTTATGTACAGCTATTGGGTGTTTTCACACAAACCAAGCTCATTTGTTTATGTAAGTTTTTATAAAGACTCAGGCAAAACCATGAAATTAAATATCTGCAAAAACTGATTTTTTCCTTCAGTCCTGAAAATCTTGGACACATTCTCCTTTACTGAAATGTAAACATGACATCATTATGAATAGAATAAAGTTTATGTTTAATTTCAACTTCAGAAGTCAATTAAATACTGTAAAAACAGACTTTTTGTGGAGGATTAAATTTTGTTTATTTTGTGGAAAAATATATATCCACGAACTAAAAAAAAACCGGATTTCATGCCTCGTTCACACGGACATTTAATTCGAATTGAATTGGAATCGAATGCAAATTGAATTCGCTAATCGCGTTCACACACTCTTCTTTTTTAATTCGAATTGATTCGAATTGGCTAATTTGAATTATCTAATTCGCATTAGAAATATGCTTTTGTGAATACGAATTAAAAGTTAACGTCGTTTTGACAGCAAAGCCAATTTGACACGCAATGTAATTTGAATTAGAATTGACGTTAGGACGTCAAACGTTTCAAATGCGAATTAAACTAATTCGAATTAGTTAATGTTAATCTAATTTGAATTACGTGTGAACTCAGCATCTCAAACAAATTATATTACTTTCATTTATTGGAAATCACTAAATTAAAATCCTATGAAGAATGATGAAATCTTATATAGAAACAATATTTTAACCTCTCAAAAGTTAATGTTTCTACAGTAATTCAAAAATCTTTATGTGATTATCAATCTAGAACTTTTGAAATCTTTTCATTGAAAATAAATGAATCCGTAGGAATCAGTTCAGTTAAATTAAACTTTTATATTAAAACAGGTGTGCAGACATGAGCATGATTCCACCAACCTGTCAAATGAAGTATAATCCAATGGACCCATGTTGTCCATTACCAGACTGTCCAAGTCTGTACGTCACTCCAATACCTGGAACCAACAGAACCATCCAACCACCAACTCTCAATCCTCTCATGCCACAACCTAGTAAGTACCAAATATCTGACCCAAAACCCCACAAACTTTTACAAATTCAAACATTATTGCCACATCTTGATAAGTACAGTTTGAATGGTTTAACCATCAGTTTTAAATTAACTCAATTTTGTAAGAACAAGCATTTATAATATCTTTTAGGATGCAAACAGTTAATCAATCAATTGGTGAATTCTTATTCTCCATAACTGGGTCAAACAATAAGGGGTAAATTCTGAAGAGTTTTTTTTATCATTATTAATAGATAATATTCAGAAATTATTGCAAAATTTATCATTTTAGACTAAAACAGGATTTTAATTTTTACAATATTGAGAAAAATCCTGTTTAAGAAGTTCGGGTTTTAATTATTGCGATTATAACCCTGTCGCATGTTTCACAATAATATCTGAATTTACAGTACTTTGTATATTCTTTTACAGAATACTGTGTATACAACGGTGTACCATACACACAAGGACAAACATTCAATGTGGGTTGTGAAAAGAGATGTATTTGTGATGATGCATCAACAGGACATATAAATTGCAACGATCGGTAAGATTTTAACAACAATTAATTTTTAAATCTTTTTATATTGCTGTGAACAATTCACCTTTCATAATCTAAAGGACTATGGGTAATTTCATTGTTCATACACCAAAATGAAAATAACATTACGTCATTGGCTCAATTTCCATTGTTTTGAACGTTTTAAACCAATCACAACGTTTTGTTGCACTTTTGAAAATATTACCCAGAATGCATTGAATTCTGAAACGGCGTATTAATAAGTCATCTTTTTATAGAGTACTCTGAAAGTAGAAATTGTTGATTTTGAACACAATTTTAAGCAGTGAGATTTTTGATTCATGAGTTTCTAACAATTTCGTTTCAAGTAATAAGGATAATATTGAAATATGCCCTGTTTTCCATCTTATATTTGTCAATATCCTATATGTGAAGAAAATGTTAAAAAAGATGTTCTACATATTATAAATTACAAACAAATTTTGTATTTGATTAAGAATGCCCAAGTTTACAATTGAGACATCACAAAATGATTTCTATACATTACCTGAAATACATTATGTTCCCACTTTGTGTTCACACTCTTTTTTTTTCAATAAGATGTAAAAATCTATTTAGAAAGTTATGAAAAGTGTTGTTTCCTTTCAGATGCCCTACTTATCCACCATTGAAAGATGGTTGTCAGCTATTGACTGATCCAAGTGACCAGTGTTGCCAGGCTCCATTATGTGTTGATACCAACCCTAAGACTCCATTCCAAGTCATCACGGCTCCAAAGGGATCCTTTACTGGAGGCAATCAACCTCAAGTTGGACCAAATAGTCAAATACCACATCTAACTACTGGAAGTAAGTTATAATATACCAGTCTTTGTGGATTTGTGGGAACCAGTAAACAAAGAATTTAAATGTTCAACGAAGTACATACTTTCTAAAAGAGTGTATAAAGGCTTTTGTAAAACCATGAAATCAATTATCTGCAAGAATACAATTTATATCCGAAACCACAACAATTTTTACCCACTAAAATAAACTAGTAAACAATCACTTATTTGACACCATTATTCTGCAGTTAAACATACTGTACTGTTAAAGAGAGAAAGATTCAAACTCATAAAGTCAATAACAAGCTGGCAACACTATGGCAACAAAAAAATCACCCATAATTTCTTTTTATGCAAAACAACATTGTATCACATGACATCAATTGGTGTGTGAAAAAAAATCAGAAAGAAGATTGATATGTCAGGACTAAAGTATTATTTCTCATGTTATAATTACAGAAGCCTGTGCATACAATGGACAGATATACAGACAAGGACAGAAATGGAAGGATGGCTGTCTATTTGAATGTGAATGTTTTGATGAATCTACAGGAAGATACAGATGTACTGAAGTGTAAGTGGCAAAAACAGAAATAAGTTCGCCAAGATAAGGACTCACATTTTGAATTTTAACAGCATTATTTGTCGGCACCATTTTTCTGAAATCGCAATATTTCACTTTTGTCCAAGAATCGCAAATAATTAATTAATCTAAATTTACAGTATGTAAAGTATGAGTCACTTAACTGTAAACAATGATGAGTATCACATGAAATTGATAGATCATTGTAATATTGTTGTGTTGCAGAATGAAGCAAACATAGGGGATAAACATAATGTTTTAAAACATCTCATGTTGAAATTCTGTGAAGGAAAAATGAAAAATTAAGATATATAGATTCCATCACCACAACAAATGTGTTTCAATATTTCTCAACTAAAGACTTAAATTTAACTTTTTGGAGAGTGGTGAAATATCGTAATGCACCAGTTATGATGGTGATATTGGTTTCTCTGATGATTTTTATCCTTCTTTTTCAAAGATTTGCAGAAAGTAGTGTTCTTTATATGTGACGTCATAAGGTATGGTCGCCTTTTTTCATGACGTCACATTAGGAAATTCAGAAGAAATAAAGAAAATTCAACGTCATAATTTTCTACCAATCATTTGCTTAGATCAGAAAATTTAACTAGTGATGAGAAATATTTTTCTAACACCTCTCAAGAAATGTGTGAAAATAGCACAAAAATAAGAAACTATGTTCTCAATGTTGCATGTAAAAAATTTCTTTTATCCACTTTTTCAGATGTCCAAGACATCCACAAGTTCCATCTTACTGTACATTAGTACAAGATCCTGACAATAATTGTTGCCAGGCAGTCTACTGTCCACTACAACCTACAAATCAACCTCAACCTTACACAGGAGCACCAACACTAGCACCACTGCCTTACACTGGTGCTCCCACTCAACGTCCAACTCCAGGAAACTATGTAACACCTAAACCTACACGTAAGTTGATGATCAAATTGGAACAAAAACAAATAGAATTTACAGTATGGAAAGTCTGAGTCACTTAATTGTAAACTGATAAATTTTTCAAATTACTATATGTGCTATTTCAAGATTTATAAATTTGCTATACAAATCTACATAGATATAGGAAGATGTGGTGTGAGTGCCAATGAGACAACTCTCCATCCAAACAACAATTCAAAAATTAAACCATTATAGGTTAAAGTACGGCCTTCAACACGGAGCCTTGGCTCACACCGAACAACAAGCTATAAAGGGCCCCAAAATAACTAGTGTAAAACCATTCAAACGGGAAAACCAACGGTCTAATCTATATAAACAAAACGAGAAACGAGAAACACGTATATATTACATAAACAAACGACAACTACTGTACATCAGATTCCTGACTTAGGACAGGTGCAAACATTTGCAGCGGGATTAAACGTTTTAATGGGCCCAAACCTTCTCCCTTTTTCTGAAACAATAGCATAACATCACAACATATAAAAACATACGATAAAATATCAATTGGCAGACTTAACTCAATCAAAAAACGTATGATTACACAATGAATGAATAAATTTGATCTGCGATATCTGAATACAAATGCACAGTTAATTAAATATTAGAGACAAACATTCATGACCAAAAGGCTAATAAACAAATTCAAACACACTGAGAAATATTTAATCAATCAATGTTCACTTTAGAAAAAAACGGTTTTTTATAATCTTGAAGTTTATACAAATGTTGTAAGAATAAGTGAAAAATTGAAGATATTACAAATAATCAAAGCTGGTATACAGCAAAGATCCATATAAATAAAAAATGACAAAAAAGCATTATAAACAGTATCAACAGATCGAATTAACAAGAAAATACGATTTGAGAGTACTCACAGTTACTGACAGCTAGTTAAAAGCCAAAACCAATTAATAGTAAAAAATCATGCATCAGAGACTAAAATCGACTAAAACACATCACAGGGATTTAGTATTTTAACGTCATTAATAGTCAAAGAAGACATGACTTGTGCAATGCCAAAAATAAATGTATCGACAGGTAGTACATGTCTCCTTTCCATATTTAGTATCTATATTGTTGATACCTTTCAGCAATGTGTGTGTACAATGGGGTGGCATACAGACAGGGACAGCAGTGGTACGACGGATGTGATTTGACCTGTAGATGTGAAGATGCAATGAAAGGATACTACAGATGTCAACAGAGGTATTTAAATAAAAAAAAATTTACATTGTTTTATTTGGGCCTTTTATAACTGACTATGCGGTATGGGCTTTGCTCATTGTTGAAGGCCGTATGGTGACCTATAGTTGTTAATGTTTGTGTCATTTTGGTCTTTTGTGGATAGTTGTCTCATTGGCAATCATACCACATCTTCTTTTTTTATATTTGATATTTACCTATGAGAATCAATTTCATGAAAATCAAACTGTATAATGGATTGTTAGTTTGAAAGTTTGTAGAAGACAATTTCTTGATAGTAAAATTGTACTGTTAAGAATATGCTGTGAATTAGTTATTATTGGTTTGATTCCAATTTTCAAGGAAATCATAAGTATTAGTGTTTTTCTCAATTCACAAAAATTGGCACCCACTAAAATAAGGGTTATTCCAGCGAAATATGTAGGGGGTGGTGGTTGGAAGGCACATTGTTTCAATAATACATGGGTGATGGGTATCAGAGTAACTTTTCACACTATAATTCACTATAATTCTCAATTACAATTGTCTGAGTGGTGGGTGCTGTCAAAAACTGCCTTCCAACCCCTCATACATTTTTTTCTGGAATAGCCCTAATTGAATCTACAGTAAACTTTTACTACTTCTTCTATATCAAAAACAAAGACACATGAACAATTATTTGGCCAGAAATTGGACTATAATGATGATTTTTTTGCAGTATCTTAAATATATATTTACTCATTACTAAAATTTTGTGAATCTTGTTTCAGATGCAATAGATACGACTCATTACCACAAGGATGTACTTTGGTGGCTGATCCAAGTGACCCACAATGTTGTAAAGTACCACAGTGTCAATTGATCCCACAAAATGCAACCCCTCAACCTGGAATCTTCACCCCACCAGTACCAGTCTTTGGATCCTTCACTGGTAGTGCTCCTAACCCAACACCACAACCCACTCCCTCTCCCACAATGAGACTACCTAATGGACAGATTGTTGTTATTACTCCTCAACCAGGACTATCAACACAAGCACCACCGACTCCTACACCAGGTATATATATTTCAAAAATTACTTTTTATGGGTTCAGACAATATAATAAATTTGAGATTAGAATAATTTATTTGTTAGTTGAGAATTTTGACTGGATTCATTCATTTTTCAAATGTAATGAAACATAAGAGACCATTCAAATTTAAATTTTTTGTGGTTGTAAAAGATTTTTTTTGGTGCAAATGTTTTCCAATTTTAATTTCATATGTTATCATGCTTGAATCTCATTATTCCTTTTGTTTAATGCAAATTGGTAAAAAAGTAATTTGTGAGCTATTTTCATGCTCATCTTTGAATGGCCATTTTAATTCCTGTTCATTCATTTAAATAATTTAAATTTATGACACTTTGTTTTATTCAGAGCTTCATTCACTGATTGTCTTTCAGTATATTTTACTGAAATTTGTTTCTTCTAGAGTTTTGTATCCTTATTATTATCCCGACTCCCCATTACAAAATATCACACAAGTTCCTGTAAAATTTCAACTTCAAATGAGAAAATATCTAAAGCCACAAAAATCAAGTGATAATTGTATGATCGAGGTCTTAGTAGCCATAAGTGTCTCAAAATTCAAAATACTAAGACGATCTATTTAAAACTATAAATCCTTAATTCTCTATTTTAGGTTGTTTCTACAAGGGTAGATCATTTACACAGGGACAGAAATGGGCTGATGGATGTAAATATATATGTGAATGTGTTAATGATATGATTGGACAGTACAAATGTACTGAAAGGTAAGAATCTTTAATTATAAAGATCTGTGTAAGGGAGATAACTATAAATAGTTTCGTAAGGGAGTAGAATACAATTTTAGGTCTTAATATAAGTATGAAAAAACCAGGAACATATATATTAACGGGACTTGACACTACCTGATTATAGTCCATTTTATTGTCGTGCCATAGTAAATAAAGATCCGATATAGAAACGGACATGTGTTAAAAACATACTCGCTATTATCCTTATAATATCTGAAAGTATCAATAAAAGGTCATTCAAACTATTTTTATAATGATGCTAGTGTATCAAACTTGTATTCTGTCACTTTTAATTTGTTAAAATCACAAGCATTTCATCACAGAATTGTGCAGAATGCAAACAAGGTAATAAAAAATGGTGGCCATTGCCGCAATGATTAACAAATTTCCAAACTATTATGAAGCACTTAACATCAAATAAATCAAACTTATTTTAGTGATTTTATATGACAAAATGTGTCTACAAATTGATAAAACTTGTATTGATTTACGATTAGAGTTTAGTGGTTTATTTGTTGAGCAGTTCTGATAGTTTTTCAGTCAGACGCTACCAAAATCCGTAAATCTCAGAAAGTCTCATGGAGTCCAAGATTTTATTAATTTAAAACTGAAAAGCGTATCAGATTCATTTCCCGTTAAATATACTGTTCCCAGGTAAAATAAAATGTGTTTTTATGTTTTTTATTATTATTTTTTTTTTAGATAAATTGAACAAATATAGTTTTATAAATGCTGAAGTTCCAGTATAAATTTGAGATAGAAAACAGCAATAATAGCACTGTTTCTATGCTTTAAGGTATTAATAAGAAATGCAAGTTTATTTTATGCCTTTATTACAGATGTCAAAACTATCCAAACTTGCCAACTTACTGTACATTGATCCAGAATCCCAAGGACAGCTGTTGTCCAGTGCCTTACTGTGACAAAGTTAACCCAACACCATCTCTACCAGCAACCTATCAACCATATGTTCCAACAACTCATAGCCCATTGTTTGTTAACCCAGGAACCAATCCTCCAATGACAGGCCAACAAACTCCATCTCCATTTGGAAAAGCAGGTAATTTTATTGGTTGAAATTTTCTTTATGCTGTATATTGAAAAAATAATACAGAAAAGATGCTGGATAAATATGGGACTTTTAATAATTTTTTTAATATAAAATAGGAGGGATATTGAAAGGACTGTCATCCAATGCTGTATAGACCAAATTATGTTTCAATATGCAATATGCAAAACACAATCATCCCTACATCACTGCATGCCTAAGATCATCAAGTTTAATTATCTGTATGTGTATATTTTAGGATATTGTGTGTACAATGGAGTGTATGTATGTGTATATTTTAGGATATTGTGTGTACAATGGAGTGTATGTATGTGTATATTTTAGGATATTGTGTGTTCAATGGAGTGTATGTTTGTGTATATTTTAGGATATTGTGTGAACAATGGAGTGTATGTATGTGTATATTTTAGGATATTGTGTGTACAATGGAGTGTATGTATGTGTATATTTTAGGATATTGTGTGAACAATGGAGTGTATGTATGTGTATATTTTAGGATATTGTGTGTACAATGGAGTGTATGTATGTGTATGTTAGGATATTGTGTGTACACTGGAGTGTATGTATGTGTATATTTTAGGATATTGTGTGTACAATGAAGTGTATGTATGTGTATATTTTAGGATATTGTGTGTACAATGAAGTGTATGTATGTGTATATTTTAGGATATTGTGTGTACAATGGAGTGTATTACAGACAAGGACAGACATGGGTAGATGGATGTGACAAACGTTGCCGATGTGATGATGTCACCACAGGTCTCTACAGTTGTACACAGAGGTATGATATTAATGAAAATATCACTTTTTACATGTATATTTTAATTATATTGAAAATTTATTGGAACCTTCAGCTTTCATCAATGCTAAATCATAATTACTTTCAATGTTTGAAATTTTTTTTTTATTTGTATATGATACATATTGTAGTGACAATATTTATTTTTCTATAATTTTATAGCTGATTAATAGTTTCCAATGAATTTGTGTCCTTTTTATGCTGATTTGTAGGTTTTTTCATTGTTGAAACTCAATTAGGATGTCAGATATCATTTTTACTCTCTTTACAACTTTAAAAACACAGACAAATAAGTTTTGTTTGCATTTTTCCCAGTGAGAACAATGAAAAATTTACCCAAATACCAACTAAAAATCATAAGGGAAACAGTTGCAACTTATGTTGAAAATTATTTTGTCCAAATTTTCAAATTCTTTAAAAGTGTGGAAAAATAAACTGTCTCAAATAGGGAAAATAACCTAATTCTCGTAATGCAGTGCTAGAATTTACCGTTTCAGAAATTTCAAACCCATCTTTGTAATCAATTTAACAATGAACACAGAAAGGTGATTGGCTTATATAGCAAAACGAAATAATTAAAATATTTTGCTTTACGAAACATGAAATTAACTGCAATTCTCTGAAATCTCAAATAAAGGAATTGATATAGAATTGTTTAACTGTCACCTTGATTGATGTTTTTTATAATTTGATAGATGTCCAATATTCAACAACATACCTTCAACATGCTCATTGGTTGCCGACAATAATGATCCATGTTGTACTGTACCACAATGTAACATTTTCCCAAGTACTGCAAGATACACCGGATCAGGAACACCACCAACTACTCCCAAACAAATGATTATTGTACCTACTCCAGTAAAGGGAGGTCTAACAGGGGAAGGAACTCTAGCACCAAACAATCCTCTCTATAACCAATTCGCTGGAAATGGAACAGGTACAATTTTCAGGGCTTCGTAGACATCAAATTTGATTTAAACTTGATATTTTAATGGCTTACTTCATCTTTAAGGTTATTTCGAACATTAAAGTTCGGTAAGATACAGTTGAAAATGTCAAATTTTGATAGCTTATTTCATTATACTTATATAATAACAAAGCTGAAGAAAAAAATATTTTAAGTGCAAAATTTCTCTTCACATTGAAAATGTCTGTAACGTACATAGATCCCAGTAGTTTATTTAACATTAAATGACTGATTTTTTTAGCACAGTTTTTACCCTTTACTCTTAATTGATATGATTGAGAAGCAAAAAGACAGCTGCATATGTGTCTGGACTCCATTTGAGAACTTCCATGTATATTCCATGATTCCAATTCTAATTAATATTTTTATGCCCCATTTATTGGAATTATGTTTTCTGGTCTGTGCATCTGTTTGTTCATTTGTCTGTTAGTCCATCCATTTGTACAGCTTCAGGTTAAAGTTTTTGGTCAAGGCAGTTTTTGATTCCGATCAACTTGAAACTTAGTAAACATGTTCCCTATGTTATGATCTTTCTAATTTTAATGCCAAATTGTATGTATCCTCAGGTTATTGTGCCTACAAAAGTAAAATATACAGTCAGGGACAGAGATGGGACGATGGATGCGATTATACATGCCAATGTATTGATGCTCTTAGAGGTCGTTACAAGTGTGATTACAGGTAAGGTGAAAGGTCATATAGCAAGAAAAATTAGATGACTTATATCAAAATATTCATATATATCTTAATTTTTGTAAAATAAAAGACTCTTTTTTTTTTATTACTTTCAAAACCAGGTTCCAGTGGTGTAACCACTTAGCTTTTATCTAATCTTTGAATTAAGGAGTTTACACAGACATCTATCTTTAAAATCTTTCTTTAAAAGTCAAGATTAAAAAAAAAGAATAATAAAAAAAGAATAGTTACTTTAAAGTTGGTAATCAATGACACAATATTCTATGAATATTTATTATTCCAGATGCCCACAATACTACAATCTACCTGCCTACTGCCACTACGAACAAGATCCAAGTGATACATGCTGCAGGAAACCTAAATGTGATCCAAGTCAGACAGTACAACCCAAAACCACACCTTCCATTTACAACAACCTAGGACCAATAATTGCACCAAACAAACCTAAACCATTAGGTAATTATTTTGAAGTATATAGATTTCCCATTGATTTTTATGTATTTAAAAATTGTATAAAGTGATGTAATGGAAGTTTGACCTTTCTAGTATCATGTATTGTAAATTCAGAAAATTATTGCAATTTGTTTTTAAGGCGACTGGTTAATATTTGCTTTAATAAGAACTTGCATTCTAATATTTGATAATTATAAAATTAAGAATGGAAATGGGGAAAGCTGATTTTCCTGAAATAATAATTTACCTCTAACTTGTGTCTAAAGATCACAATTATAAGTGCACATAATAATGTCTGAATTTACAATAATGAAGGTTGACTTTTCCAAGTGGAGTTATTTCTCATCTTAATTCACTTTGGCATTTAAAACTTATTGCTCTTTATAATAATAAACTTATACTATTTAACTCATATGAGGTTTTGTGACTGAGTAATCCAAGTAGAGTGGTCACTAGTGTGTCAACACTGGGATTATGAGTTAAAACCCTGCTCAAGGCAGTTGCAGTCAACCTTGACCTAATCTGTCTTGATTGCCAATTTTCTTGAATATAATGTTGTTGTTTTTTTTTTAATTCAGATATGTGTGTTTACAAAGACAGGACCATACATGCTCAGGGATCAAGCTGGGATGATGGCTGTGACCTTCACTGCACATGTGAAAATGCCACCATGAACATCTACCAATGTCAAGCCAAGTAAACATTTTGATTATTGTTGAATTATTCCTGTGGTTTTTTTTTAAATGTCTGATTTTAAAATTTGACTCCAGGCCAGGACATATGACACCATATTGGTATGTGCAAAAGACTAAATCTAAGAGTCACAGACTTTTCTATTTAACACAAAGATAATATCAATCATATTAGAGAAAGAAGTTCAACAACATGAAAGAATTTAATATCTCTTGATCATTATAATGAAATTAAATAACTTGTGTTGATATCAAGCAATATACAGTGCTTACTTGTGTTATGGTACCTAAAATTAGACTTCAATTATTTTTTTTATCAAGTTTTAAATCTTATTATGATTAAATGCTTTTTTCAGATGTAAACTGTTCCAGCAACTTCCATCTCAATGTACATTGGTCAGAGATCCTGTTAACAGATGTTGTTATATTCCAAGATGTGTTGCTACGGGCACCAACATTCCATTGAACCCATACTATAACACTTACAATGGATCATCTAATGTAACACCACAACCAGGCAAACTGAACATCATTCCAGTGGGACAATACAGTGTTATATCTGGTAACAATTGGCAAAAACCACAAGGATCAGTATTCACTGGAGTAGGAGGTAAATGTAATGTTATATCAGTTTTAATTATCATAGACAACCAGAATCAATTTACACTTGAGAAGGAGGTAAATGTAATGTAATATTCATTTTTAATTATCATAGACACCAAGGATCAATTTACACTGGGAGTAGGAGGTAAATGTAATGTTATATTCAGTTTTAATTACCATAGGCAATCAGGATCAATTTACACTGGGAGTATCAGGAAGTAAATGTAATGTTATATTCAGTCTTAATTATCATAGACACCAAGGATCAATTTACACTGGGAGTAGGAGGTAAATGTAATGTTATATTCATTTTTAATTATCATAGACACCAAGGATCAATTTACACTGAAGTAGGAGGTAAATGTAATGTTATATTCATTTTTAATTATCATAGACACCAAGGATCAATTTACACTGGGAGTAGGAGGAAAATGTAATGTTATATTCAGTTTTAATTACCATAGGCAATCAGGATCAATTTACACTGGGAGTAGGAGGAAAATGTAATGTTATATTCAGTCTTAATTATCATAGACACCAAGGATCAATTTACACTGGGAGTAGGAGGAAAATGTTATTTGTAATATTCAGTTTTTATTATACATTTTTTACAACTTTGGAAGTTTTTTGTTGTAAATTAAATTGATATTTTTTGTTTGTAGGATTTGGAGCATGTGTATATAAGAATGTTGTGTATAAACAAGGACAGTCTTGGGATGATGGATGTGATTATGTGTGTACATGTGCTGATGCATCCAAGGGACAATATAATTGTGTATCAAAGTAAGTATACAGAAAATATCCTCTAATCATGTGCCTGTGTGACACTACATGCATTCAATTATAATTAAATATTCAAAATTCAAAATGTGCAAGTATTCTTAAGTACTAGATGAATTTCGTATTGTGATGAAATGTATACAAACGATACTTAACCCCTATCGGGAAGGATTGAGTCTGATATTTCTAAGGATGCCTCTGGGTTTGGGAATTTGGCTACATTGAAGACCTATTGGTGACCTTCTGCTGTTGTCGTCTCTATGGTCAGGTTGTTGTCTCTTTGACACATTCCCCATTTCCATTCTCAATTTTATAATTCATTGCTGCCAATTGGCCAAATAATATAGAAAATAAGAAAATAATTGTAAAAGAAACTTCCAAGATGGTTGACCTCATTTGATGTTTATTTTTGTTCACAGATGTCCACAACTTCCTAATCCACTACCAAGCTATTGTCAGAAAATATCCATACCTGGTCAGTGCTGTGCCAATGTAAAATGTGACATTCCTGGGGTATCATATCAACCACCAAGTGAAATCCTAGCTACTGCAGCACCAACCAATTCATTTGGATTGATCACTAATAGACCAGGCATCATTATGGTTGGAACCCCAAAACCAACACAAACACCTGATTTACCAGGAAATGGCTTCCCTATCCTTCAACAACAATTCTCTCAAGTTAGAGGTTAGTACATTGGAGAAGAAGGTAAATGTAACGTTATATGTTGGTCCTGCACTATTTTCAACAAAACCAAACCATTTATGATTATTGTAATTTTGTTCAATATTTACCATTTTCTATTTGATTAAAAAAGTCTGCAGAAAGTTTGTCTTGATGTCAAATTATAATTATGTATATTATATTATCAGGTCAATGTATATTCCACCAGTCTTCATCCCAGATAATAATTATGTATACTGTAAATTCAGAAATTATTGCGAGGTTTTTATTATTGTGAATAATGCGACTGAGTTGTAAACGCAATAATTAAAACTCGCATTTTGTAATATTTTAACTGAATTAAGCATGACTTTTTTCAAAATCGTAAAAATTAAAATCGCATTCAAGTGTAAAATGACAAAATCGCAATAATAAATGCACGCAATAATTTCTGAATTTACAGTATTATATTATCAG
The DNA here is from genome assembly GCF_036588685.1 of Mytilus trossulus. Classification (NCBI taxonomy): domain Eukaryota; kingdom Metazoa; phylum Mollusca; class Bivalvia; order Mytilida; family Mytilidae; genus Mytilus; species Mytilus trossulus. The sequence continues at coordinate 51,209,006 of NC_086378.1, forward strand.
GTCAATGTATATTCCACCAGTCTTCATCCCAGATGATAATTATGTATATTATATTATCAGGTCAATGTATTTTCCACCAGAAAGCAGCCGATGGTAAAGCAGAGAAATACTTGGTGTATAACCAAGGGGAAACCTGGAAAGATGGATGTGAATTCAGTTGTCAGTGTATGGATGGAAAGACTGGATACTACTACTGTGATCCTTTGTAAGTGTTTACATTTGCCCTCATTATTGGCAATTTTGCTTGTACTGTAAACCAACTTTTTTTACATGTTTAGTCTTTAATACTCGCAGGCTTTGAGACCACTTATTTTGGCAGTTCTCTAATTTAATTGTTTAATATAACAGAAGATCAAAGTAAGACATATTTTAAAATAATTTGTGTGTTATTTTTCTTCTCACGAAACTAATTACATGAGAAAATTAGTTTGTTAATACTATTGATTCATTTATTTTTGTGGCTACCAATTTCTATGGATTGCAGAAAACTTGCCTTTTTGTGTATATGTAATTTTTCGTAGTTTTGCCAAAGTCTGTATACAATCTGAAGGAAAATTTGTATTTCATTGAACATTTGAATAGCGGTTCACCTGTTTCCACACAACCATGACAATTGGTATTAAACAAATAATAATGAATCCACAGTTACAGTATTTAATACAGATATCAATGACAAATGGAAATTAGATATACTTGGACATCAAACAGATTCATTAAATAAGATATGATGCAATTTATACCTTTGATATGTTGGTGAACAAAAATCATGAAAAATTTGAATTTTATTATCAGAATTAGACCTCATAATTTTTATTGAAACATTAAATACTTTATAGCCTATGGTTGTCTTTTATTCTAACAAGATATATTTTAATATTTTCTGACCTTTTTATATAACTTGACTTTTTGAAGAATGATACATTGTTATTAAATTAGAAATAAGTAATAACATGATAAATCCTTGAATGGTTGAATTTTCTGAAGAATATTTTTACCCCAAAAACAAAGATATCACTTTGAGAAGCCTTAGGTATAAAAAAAAGAGTTGAAGGTGGGAAATTTGTTAGCTGGTTCAAATGGTACACAGTCTGATTTAAACATGTTAAAAGTGCTTTTTAAAAATTACAAGAAAATCTTTAGGGTAGGCACTTAGTTAAAATTAGGAAAAGCAGAAATACAGGTATTTTTGTTTAGGCCTTTAATATTCACTGTTTTTTAACAATTAATTTCTCAAATGAACATATTACAGATGCCCTGTATATAACAACTTACCATCAAACAAATGTTACCTATCAAGAGTTGATGGACAATGTTGTAACCAGCCTAGATGTCAATTGGACAATGGTAAGGTAGTCAACCCACTGCAAACACAGACCAAATATACCATCATCGGAACACTGCCAAATGGTTACACTGGATTTGGTCCAAACTACAACTTCTCTAGTACATTAGTGGGTGGTAACTATCAAAGTCAAAGTGGTGGAAGAAATGGTAAGATTTCATAATAAGAATTGAAAAAACATTTATCAATCTAAGATTTCATAATAAGAATTGAAAAAACATTTATCAATCTAAGATTTCATAATAAGAATTGAAAAAACATTTATCAAAGAACTTGTTTTTTTCAGCAAATTCACCCATAGAATATTTAAAATGGGCAGAATGTCTTTAGTTAGGAAATTCACCTGTGGAAATTTTTCATTCAGCAGATCGTGTTTGCTTAGTAATTTAACCCATTGTGATACAATTGTACAAAAGTAAGATCAAACATTGCTTATAGTGACAACACATCTTCATAGCTATCCAATGACCAGTATTTCTTAGCTCGCCCATCATTTTTTCAATACCTTCCGGCTTTTCAAATAACCCCAGGAATTCATCAAATGACATTGTTTTCACCAGTATTTGAGTTCCATGAGACTTTTACTGTCTTCATTGATAAAATTAAGGATTCATACAAACTAACTTTTATTAAAATGTAATTAGATAAAAAAAAATATCATGTTATCGTGTTTTTAAAGAATTCCCCATTAGCCTCTTTCTTAAGCAATGATAGAATATGGGGTCAAAAATTCAAATGAACAAAATTCTGAAAAAGACATTAAGAGCTGTACATATGGCATACACTCTTCTACTCTTGAAGACTGTAATATAACTCTAGATGTATATTGTGGATTAGTTATTATTTGTGGGATACTTTATGTCATGAATTATATAGGTATAGGGGATACAAATTTCCCATAAGCTTTATGTCATGAATTTAATGGGTATTTTCCAATTTCCATTCTCAATTTTATAGGGGATACAAAAATCCCATAAGCTTTATGTTAAATTTATCAAATAGGTATATTCCTCATTTCCATTCTCATTTCCATTCTCAATTTTATAGGGGATACAAATTTCCCATAAGCTTTATGTCATGAATTTAATGGGTATTTCCCTATTTCCATTCTCAATTTTATAGGAGATACAAATTTCCCATAAGCTTTATGTCATGAATTTGATGGGTATTTCCCTATTTCCATTCTCAATTTTATAGGGGATACAAATTTCCCATAGGCAGATACAGATGTTGTTTAAATACAAAAAATCAAATATCCACGAAAATTTTCCCTGATCCTGAAAAATGTGATAGTAACACACAAAAATACAATGATTCCACAGTATGTTTGTTTATATATTTATCTTTAATTCAATTAAATATTCAGAACTGTAAATCATGTATCTAATAAGAAATTAAATCATTTTGTTTTTAGTTTGTATATACAAAGGAAAGATTTACAAGCAAGGCCAACAATGGAGTGACGGATGTGACTTCGACTGTAGATGTGACGATGCTAGTAGGGGAGCCTTCAGTTGTACTCCAAGGTAACAAATCATGTTTACTTGTTTCCATGACAATAAAACAAATCATGTTTACTTGTTTCCATGACAATAAAACAAATCATGTTTACTTGTTTCCATGACAATGAAACAAATATTTTTAAGGATCAAAATAATGTATGACTCTTGCATGAATAAGATTCAGTGTTCTGTTGAATACAAATTTTAACTTATTTATCTAAGCATGCTCATTTAAATTTTATCTCTAATGCGAACTTCAAATATCATGAATATAGATATAAGAAGATGTGGTATGAGTGCTAATGAGACAACTCTCCATTAAAGTCACAATTTGTAAAAGTAAACCATTATAGGTCAAAGTACAGTCTTCATCACAGAGCCTTGGCTCACACCAAACAGCAAGCTATAAAGGTACTAAAAAATTACTAGTGTTAAACCATTCAGACAAATATAGTAGATTACAATTTGATAATTATTTCCTCTTGATTAATTGTGAAATAACTCATCTGCTAAGGTTGATGTTTGTTTCTATGAGGAGATTGTTGTTGAGCAGAAAAACTAATGACAAAAGACTGAAAATGGCTTTTTGTCCCAAAATTAAGCTTTGATTTTCAACTTGTAACATAGAATATAAAATAGACCACCACTAGGTTCTTAAATGGACCTATTTGAAATACCTTACTGCTAAGTAAAATCAATTTCTTCATCAGAATACATTATAGAATCAAGCCAATATATTTGGTGGTGCTGCGTTAACACCATAATTTAATGTTTCCTTGTTCATATCTATTAGTTTCAATAAACTGAGGTTACAAAACATATAATCCATAATCTATTTATCATAACTGTGTAAATTGATTATGGATGAGAAGAAGTTATTTTGTATTTCTAGTTAAATCAAAACTATTTTGGGATAAAATTTGTAACATGACCACATTTAAAAATGAAATCAAATCCTAAGACCAAATTCAACCTTTTTTTGATTGATGGTAATACTGGTCTATGATTTTTACTGATTATTTTACAGATGTCCAACCTATACATCACTGCCATCCTTCTGTGAACTTAAAAAATCTGACCGTGACTGTTGTGCCAGACCAGTTTGTCACAAGCCACCAGTCACATTAATCCCACCAACAACAACGACTGCATTACCAACACGTCCCTCATGTTCTTGGTGTAATGATGCACTAGACAACTGTAAATCTTACGGAAAATCTGCCTGTGAAGGCGCATATAAACCATGGGCTAAACGTAATTGCAATCATTACTGCAACTTCTGTGGTAAGTCTTAATAAGATAATTTTTGCAGAACTTTCCTTAATGTCTGTTGTGAGTCTAATGTAACCACTAGTCTATGTCTATGTTGGAGAAACAGAAAGATCGCTCAACAACAGAATAAAAGAGCATCTTGCAGACATCAGACATGATAGAGATACAGCTGTGGTGTAACATTTTAACCAAGAGGATCATTGTAAAGAGGACATCACAGTTCAGGTTCTGCAACAAATTTACGATAAATCCGCAAATTACAGGAGATATTTTGAGGCACAATGGATTCAAAAACTAAATACAATTAGACCATTTTAAAAGGAATGACTTTACTTGATCAAAGTTTATATAATTTAACTTTCATTCATACAAAAGTATTATGACGTCATGTTATTGTGACGTTAAAGTTTTGTGATGTCATGACGTTTCCAAGGACAATTATCTATAACATCTTTTCAATGATTGAAAAGGAAATACAAATATAATGTCAGCCATGTAGTTGAAAGGAAAAATTAAGAACTGAAGAAAAATTGGTTTATTTATACAATTATATAAAGTATGTTCCCTATTGGAATTTTGAAAACAAGGTAAGTCTAATGACCAAAGAGTATATATGTGTAACAAGGTTACAATAGCCTTTCGTTCCATACTGATACCTTCAAGTGAGGAAACTTTGGCTATACATCTTACTTAGATTTTAACTGCTTATCAGAGCTATTATGATATTCCATATTGGGTTTTTTATGAACTTCAGTCTTAAGTTCAATAACAGTTTTAAAAAGCATAACCCCAAAAATTATCCACCTTTAAAATTGATTATATTACTTATTTGCCTGATGTTGAGCTGTAACCTTTTTGTTTTTCCAGATTGTAGTGCTGCTCCAACTACAACAGTAGATCCTTTTACTGATCCTACATGTGTTGACAAGTTAGATAACTGTGCCGACTTTGGAGACGATGCCTGCACTGGAATATTTCATTCATGGGCTCTTGATAATTGTCCGAGACAATGTGGATTATGTGAGTAAAAACTACTATGTGGTATGGGCTTTGCTCATTGTTGAAGGCCGTATGGTAACCTTTAGTTTTTAATTTCTGTGTCATTTGGTCTCTTGTGGAGAGTTGTTTCATTGGCAATCATACCACATCTTATTTTTTTTTTTATCTCATTAGGCAATCCTTTAAAGACAAATCCCTCTATTGTTTATGCGCATATACAAGAGCGACAGTACTATGCCGTCAGCAGTTTATGAGGTCGCGGTTTCCACGAACTGGAAACGTTAATGAGAGTTATTCCTCTTTGAGCTGACGGAGCCCGAGAGTAATAATAGTTTTTATAGTTAATTTGCCAAGATAAATGACATGTTCCAGAATTGGATTAAAAATTTGAATGAAAAGAGAGTCAAGTATACAGCAATCTAACAACAAGAAACCAATCAGAATCTGGATACTCGACAGCAAGATGAGCCAATCGAATTATCATACTATACTAAATTGCTTAATTTTCTACATGTATGGACTTAAGAGTCAATCTCTGTCGTAGGTTCTTAATTGTATAGATATTTTTACAAATCATTAAGGTGGTACCCAACACTTGCACTAAAATTAATTTGGCTCGTTTAATTTTCATAAAATTTTGTCAAAGTACTTACTTTGACCCTTTAACAAAAATATGAAAATTTCAAAAATTTTGCACCAATTGTTTTGTCAGAAAAATTACACTGGTTATATAGCAGTTTCACAAACAACAATTTTGATCATTGAGAAGCTTAATATTCCTTTTACAACACAACGTAACTAAAACGTTTAGCTGACTTTACAGAGTTATCTCCCTGTAGTGTTAGGTACCACCTTGAAGAAAGTACGAAAATCATCAATCATTCATATCATGTCATAAAAATTTAATGTATCTTTAGCAATGTACAAGGTGTGCAATTGTTTTTATTAAAAAAAAAACCAACATAAACGTGTATGTGTTTATTAGTTGTCGGAAAGAAGAATCAAAGAGGAATGCATATGGAAAAAAAATCAATTGTTAGTCACAGCAGTTGTTGTTATTTTTTATCCGGAGGAAATTATTTCCTTGGGAAATTTTTTCCTTTGCCGTGAAATTATATCTGGGTAGTTAAATATTGAATAGTTATTAAAAAAAAACTTAATCATTACAAATACTATGATAAAACAATAGTATATTTGAATTTAAAACTAAATTGGATAATAAAATGTGCATTTAAAGGGAAAATATTTCACATATGTCATTGAAAATAATATCCTGAAATATTCAAGTAAAAATCATTATTTTGAAAAAGATAATTATAATGTATATATATATCTTTATTCTCAATAAACCATCATTTTGGCAAGGTATAGAGAAATATACAATATTATGTACAATATTTACAATATATACAATATTCAATAAATACAATTTGTAAAAGACATGTTACAAAAATAATTAATAGGGTGGGGTCACACTAGATAAAGCCAGGAGTTCACACAGATTTATTGATAATTTTGATAAATTTGCAGAGTTTGAAACATATGAAAGTAAAACAGAAGTTATTCTAAAGATCTTAATTGTGAAATATTATCATGATTAATTTAATATACATAAAATAAGGTAAGTGAAATTCAGGTAAAAGTGAGTTGTTTTCAGATCTCAGTACAAATATAAATTAAAACGTAGAGGTAGAAATATAGTTGCATTACTACTGTTAACAGTAATGGAAGAATTTGATTATCATGATTATGATAATATTTTTAGCTATATAAATAGTCTGGATAGAAGGATTTGTCTTTAAAAGTTCTGTGATTGATGTTGCATTGTATTGTTGGGTAGGTAGATACGGATTTTTTTGTACAGTTTCACATCAATTGGATACCACCAAGAACAGACTAAACAGTAAAAGTAATATTTATAAAGACAAATAAAGGAATACTGTCTGACTTTTACATCCTTTTTAACTGATACTTGAAATTTTTCAATGTTAAAAAAAATTAATTTGTTTAAATATTTTCTTCACAAATTTCTCCAAATCTACATAAAAACAGTTCTTAACAATAAGTCATCAGCTTGACACATGATTTAATTATGTAAGCGCTTTTAAATGTCTTTGACACCCACTTCTTCTTTGCAAACGCCTCAAGTTATAAGTAGGTAATGCAACACATGCAACTGATTTTATTCTGATTAAGAGTTATTTCTCGCAATTTGATTGGCTGATATTGTCCTAATTAATTTCAGTACAATTTTTTATTACGTCAATACAAATTACCACCCTTATTTATTATGTCAATTGGGATTATCTCCCTTATACCATTGACCTAATAATTTAATTTATTATTTTTAAAATGAGTTGCTTTATAGTCCTTATATTTCTAATTTTTCACAGTTTTAGATTAAATATCTAATATATATTTGGTTGATATTGTCCTTATTTTTAATTTGAATATAATAATATGTAATATAACAAAATCAGGATAAATTCGTTTCACAGTGTTCAATTGTCCTAATACTGAATTTATCGGGTCAATAAAATTCATATCGGGTTTGGCTTTGCCTCACCTGATATGAATTTTATTGACCCGATAAATTCTTGTATTAGGACAATTGCACACTGTGTAACTAATATTATTTTATAGCAATATAATATTTCACACAGAAAGTAACCAAAATTTAGCGTGCAATAAATTCTAATATTGCACTAGTGCAATAAATCGTCAAAATTCATGACGTCATCAACGACAAAATCTTAAGTTTTTACTTTCAAATATTATATTGCTATACAATAAAAGGGTTATTGCATGAATATTGGGGAATATTGTCCCTCGTAGAACATATATTGCACTCGCAAGCTCGTGCAATATAAAATTCTACTCGGGACAATATTCCCCAATATTCATGCAATAACCCTATATTATTGTCTTGAATCACACCAAACAGAACTGCATTTTGCTATTGGAAATTTATATTGTTTCTTCATTTTATACATACGTTATCATTTCATGCATTTCAAAATAATTAACATTTGTTTTTCATGAGTCTGATTGTAGACAACTATTCTTACAGGTTATGAACTACATTCAACTGTAAGTTCAAATAGATGTGAGGACAAACAAGCTGCAATTTGTAGCTCCCAGAAAGATGTTATATGTACAAATGAAGCATACAAAATTTGGGCTGAAGACAATTGTCAAAAGACATGTGACCGTTGTCCAGGTAATCATTTTTATATACTTTCTGTCAATCCATTATTTTGTTATTCCATTATTCCATCATTTGATCATTCTGCAACAAACCATTATACTCAATTCTTGTCTAATCATCTCCAGATATATATATTGGCTGATTGCTTGTATGTGAGTTTACCATGTTGAATTACAGATCAAGTTTAAGTTTCTTATTCTGCTGTGTTAATTTTTTGCTGAAATTACCGACTTTGGATTTTGATAAATTATTGAAATTCACATTTATACAGACTTTTATTCTTAACTCAGACAGTGACTGATTCAGTGTATATGAATTAACCATGAAGTGTTACAGATAGAGTTTGAATTTTGTTCTGCTGCTGATTTGAGCCTAAATTACCACTTTGGACTTTGAAAATTGTTAAAAAAACACAGTTTAAACACAGCCTTTTTTTTTCTTTACACCTTCATATTTTGCACTGATTATTTATATGTGAGTCTATCATGACAAGTTACAGATCAATGCTTCGTTCCGCTATGCTGATTTTCCTTTTGTTTCAACACTGCCTGCTTTATCTGCAGTACGTCCGCTTCCTGTTTGCTGATATTTTGAAATTTAACTACTCATTGATTATGGATAATTTTCATCAAACTATAATTGATCTTGAAAGCAGGAAACCATCCATGTATGCATGTGTCTCTATGTGTTGTTGGAATGGCAGATTATTTCACTTTTTGAGAAATTCGTGTCTTGCTGAAGATATTTCCAAGTATGCATTCTTTTCAAAGGAAGTGGATGAAGAATTATGCAAATTACAATATATGAATCAATAATCCTTTCTTAACATTTAGTATAAATATGATTAACTGATAAGCATATATAGAGATTTTACTTTTAGGTAATTTAATTTAGTATCAAATTATCTATCTGTGTTTATACTTGCAGGACAAGTAAGAACAACACCAACACGTAAGTTAACTTTCAATAGTAATTTTAAAATCAGTTTTATAATTTTACTATACACCATCAACTTTCATTTACTTAAGATTAAAAAACCTATATACTTCCATTTTGATTTCTTTACTTACCTGAGTCCTTAACTTCAACTTTATGTAATGAGTCTTTTACTTAACATTAAATGATGAATCTTTTTCTTAACATTAAATGATGAATCTTTTACTCAACATTAAATGATGAATCTTTTACTTAACATTAAATGATGAATCTTTTACTTAACATTAAATGATGAATCTTTTATTTAACATTAAATGATGACTCTTTTACCTAACATGTAAATCAGTAGCAGATCCAGGGAGAGGGTTTCGGGGATTGGAACCCCCTTTTTTGGACAATCAATGCATTTGTATGGGGACATATAGTTGGAACCCTCCTTTTGTTCCAGGTTGAGAACCACCCCTTTTTAAAATGGCTGGATCTGCCCTTGTAAATCATGAGTCTTTAATATAACAATTACATATAAATCATGTGTCTTTTAGATTACATATAAATCATGTGTCTTTTAGATTACATATAAATCATGTGTCTTTTAGATTACATATAAATCATGTGTCTTTTAGATTACATATAAATCATGTGTCTTTTAGGTTACATATAAGTCATGTGTCTTTTAGATTACATATAAATCATGTGTCTTTTAGATTACATATAAATCATGTGTCTTTTAGATTACATATAAATTATGTGTCTTTTAGGTTACATATAAGTCATGTGTCTTTTAGATAACAATTACATATAAACCATGTGTCTTTCTTTTAGATAACAATTACATATAAATCAAGTCAAAATCAATAGTATCAAACATTAGGAAAAATTAATAGTTTGTCTTTAATATTATTCCTGAAAATTACGAAAATTTGAAGTACTTTTGACAATTAACTATATCTTATGATTGTATTGCAGCTAAAGGTTGTACATTTAATGGAGTTTCTTACCAACATAGTGCTCAGTGGAAGGATGGCTGTGACAAGAACTGTACCTGTGACAATGGTCTCTACAAATGTGTAGATGTGTAAGTAAATGTTTTGCATTAAAGTAATTTTGAAATGAAGGTAGGTATGACTGCAATAATAATCAAACTAAGGTACACCAGTTTCCTATTCATTTGCCAAAGGTAAAGATTTTACATTTGGAGATGTGTAATTTCATGTGGTTTATGTGACACATTTGCAAATTTTGTGAACCTTGTATATAGTAAAAGAAATTCTATGCATCTTTATTTTATCCAGTTTGTTCAGAAATTTATGAGCCATTCACATTTAAAGAATATCAAAACATGAATTGCAAACCTAAATGCAGAATAATATTGCTAATTCTACTGCTTCCATATGCACTTAATTTTGAATTTGACAAATTGTATCTTGTAAATGGAACCAAACAGTATGTAACCATAGAACCACTCACAAAAAAAATTAAAAAATATCTAAGAAGGAATTTCAAATACAAAATTATTGAATCTACTTTTGATTGCAGATGTCCAAAATATAAAAATCTTCCAGCAAACTGGCAGCTAGTGAAATCTCCTGGAGAGTGCTGTCCTCATGTTGTCATTGGAGTTGGTGAACGTGAGTTTTCTTTTAACAATATATTTATAAATTGATTGATTGTTACTGTTTCACCCTACTTGACCACACTCTTGGCTAAATGATGGTGGCTAGTTTTTACTGGTGGTAAAAGCTTGAAGGCTAGGAGAGAATTACTTACCTTTAAAGGAAAATTGAAAATCCTTGTCAATTAATTTTGGCGTCTCAAGCCTTGGAAGAATTTGAAGAAGTCAGATGGAGTATAAAGTAAAATCACAAAAGTACTGAACTCCGAGGAAAATTCACAACGAAAAGTCCATAATCAAATGGTAAAATCAAAAGATAAAACACATCAAATATCTGTTCTCTATAATTTAAGCAGATACATATAAATTATCATTAAGAGCATGAAATTTTACAAAAATTCAGAAAAATGAACAGCAGTTGTTAATGTTTAAATGATAAATTACATTTCAGAATATTTACTGGCTGATTCATGTTTTTTTTAATATTTTAGACATCTATAAATGTCATCATTCAAGTTAAAAATGGTCTAAAATTGTTGTCTCTAAAGTATATAGTGTACTTGCACAATATGATATTGGTAAAAATAATCTATTACATTGCAATTTTAAAAAAATCATTACTTTCAGCTGTATGTAATTATGGTGGAAAGGAATATAGGCAGGATGAAACCTGGTCTGATGGTTGTCAGTTTAGCTGTGTCTGTAATGATGCCAAGGCTGGTCAATACCAATGTAAAGAAAAGTAAGTAATGTTTGCTAAGAAAAAGGAGTAAATTTGATATGGCCCATGGCCCCTATTTTTATGCCCAATTTATGGGCATTATGTTTTCTGGTCCGTTTATCTGTTCTTCTGCTTCAGGTTAAAGTTTTTTGTCAAGGTAGTTATGGTGGAGTTGAAGTACAGTCAACATGAAACTTAGTAAACATGTTCCCTATAATATGATATTTCTAATTTTAATGCCAAATAAAAGTTTTGACCTTAATTTAACAACCCATTGAACATAGCAAATGATACTGTGATTCAACCTTCGCATACTTTGCACACATTCTTGTTAGCATAAAATTCAAATTAGGATTAATGGCCAAAATCACTGTGAATCATATTTATTGCAAACTCAGTTATACCTTTCCATAGATTGACCTGATAGTTACCTGTCCATTTAAACTTTTGGCAGTTCTATTGTCTCATCTAACAAATACAACAGGTATTGTTCTCTGTGTGGTTTTTTTCACTGAGATATTTAAATATCTTCTAAGAGAAATCTATCACTCATTGATTAATCTATCTGAGTAAAAAGTTTATCTGCTAAATAGATGGAAATAACAGGTCTACCATTATAAATAAATGCAGGTGAATCTATGGAAAGGTATAATTGGGAAAATAGACTTTATGTGAAAAGTTACATATTGTCATGTATTGTCTTCTTTTTTGAGATTTCAAATGTTCAAATCCAGCTAAGGACCCAGGGAAGGCACTTTGAAAACTCGATGCCCATCTATAGAGGCAATTTTATAATGTCACCTACATTATCAAAAAACTTTAAAATACCTCTATGATTAGCCATGTGTTATACATTGATGGTCACTTGCTCTTACTTTTTCTGAAACAGGTACCTATTGTCCTTGAAAAGCTAAAAGATTAAATCCTGGCTGATAACTTAGCAATGCACAAAAAAATCGGCAATAACAAAAAGAGTTTGTGCTACAAATATGTTCATTGAAAATAAAAATGCATTCATATTATATCCAGTATTTTTAACCATCTTGGCAAGTAATTTCTGATAATTTTATATCTAACAAAACAGTAATTTCTTTAAATTTAAGATTATTATAGCAGTTATTCAAAAAAGAAGGGTTTCTTGTCTGAATAAAATTAAGTGAAGTAACATGGTAACTGAAACTGTTCCTTAGTATGTAAGACAGTTTGGTTTTATTTATTTTTTATTTAAGAGGGGGGGGGGGCTGTTTTTTCTAGGCAATCGGCTGCCTCCAGCAATAAAAACTTTCCACTACAAAATAGCACAATAGTGCTGCAAGTGGCATAAACACCAATCAGTTTATCAATCAATCTATATTTAAGTTTAAGTTGATAAGAGCTTTTTTACATTGGTGACATGCTAGTGCAAATTTCTAACAAAAATTAAAACTTATCTATTTCCTTTTATCAAAGAAAAAGATGGGAACTATTTAACTTATGAGTAAATAAACTGAAATCAAATACAAAAGTATAATTTCTAATTTCTTAATTCCTAAGGAATTTGTAAAGAAATATTTTATTCAGATCTTATGTGTAAACATTATAAAGTCCTTAGTCCTTAAGGAAATGGTCGCGACAGTATATCAAGCAATGAATCGCGTGATTTTAAGATGCCACCATACATGGAAATTTATTAAAAGGTTTGTAAAAAAACAAATTTCATACGGCTTGAATTTTTTGCTTTTTTATTTTGGCAACAAATATATGCTTACTTTTGGCTTTTTAATCCTTGCTTCAAAATTATAAAAAGATTTTGTTTTATGTTAATGCAGCATTTATTATTAAGCTTTTAATTTATAAGTTAATGCTGTCCTGGCTTTCGTTGTCTTGAATTTATACATTGCTTGATATTTTGTGTTTCTATCTCTTTGAGTAGTGATTGATATATTATGTATATTGGGGCACATTGTCCTCTCTTAATTTTTTTGGCTTTGAGTGTGCCTTTTAAATGTAATGCTTTTTTTTAACAACTTTTTGTCAAGCTTGCATCAATTTTCCTACTAATAAATCGGCTTATTAATATGGGGTTGGTTTTTTGGCATTAAACAATAGATACAGGTTATAAATCAACTGTGGAACCATTATTGAATTGTAGGGAACTTGGACAGAAGCTTTTTGCGATCAAAAGACATATTTCCTGTTTCCATTCTCAATTTTTGTTATTAATTATGTCAGTTCAGAAACACTGACTACTTAGCTGATTATAATCTTGAAGAAATGTCCATTAGAAGTGGGAACAATCCAATGCTATAAAAAAAATTGATGACACTAAGTAGGTTGTGTGTGTCTGAAACACTTCTCTAGAATCATCTTCATCAAAAATGCTAAACCCAAGTCTGTTTTAGTACCAAAACTAGTGAAGAGACCTAAAAGTTATTGCAAAATCCATCTAGGTTGAATTTGCCTGGAGAAGTTGTAAAAAGAAGTTTCCTGATATTTTTTAAAAGCATTTGCTTTTATTGTAATGTATTGACATTTTGTTTATTATCAATTCAAATCTTTATTTCCAATATTCATATAGTATGTGACATGACATACCAAAATGCAAAAATAAACAATAACAGCAAGATCCTTAATATACATGATAGAAGTAAAATTGAGAATGGAAATGGGGAATGTGTCAAAGAGAAAACAACCCGACCAAATAAAAAAACAACAGCAGAAGGTCACAAACAGGTCTTCAATGTAGCCAGAAATTCCCACACCAGGAGGCGTCCTTCAGCTGGCCCATATACAAATATTTACTAGTTCAGTGATAATGAATGCCACACTTATTTCCAAATTGTACACAAGAAACTAAAATTAAAATAATACAAGACTATCAAAGGCCAGAGGCTCCTGACTTGGGACAGGCGCAAAAATGCGGCGGGGTTAAACATGGTTGTGAGATCTCAACCCTCCCCCTACACCTCTAACCAATGTAGAAAAGTAAACAAATAACAATACACACATTGAAATTCAGTTCAAGAGAAGTCCGAGTCTGATGTCAGAAGATGTAACCAAAGAAAATAAACAAAATGACAATAATACATAAATTACAACAGACTACTAGCAGTTAACTGACATGCCAACTCCAGACTTCGATTTAACTGACTGAAAGATTATGATTTCATCATATGACCATCAGGCACAATCCTTCCCGTTAGGGGTTTAGTATCATACCATCATAACATATATGAGAAGAACATAACCCGTGTCTTAAGAGTCCCCTGTCAAAACAGAGTACACACATATCATTCTATAGTTCTTTCAAGATCCAGTAAAAGAAGGTGTTTGCTTGACTTTTAAGTAAATTTTATGAAGCATTAGAAAATTTGCTTTGCTAAAGGCTACATTACACGGGCTCCATTTTCAAAAGGAATGATTCATAAAAAATCAGCACCCTTGCCTTAACTTGATCAGTCTTATTACCAGTTTAAAGCAGACCATATAAAAGCAACATCAGTTTACCACTGTTAACTAGTCATAAATCGATTAAGCTTAAACAAATCTAGGTTTACACTGTTAATTTTTTGCTAAATTTTTTTTCTGTTTGAATGAATAATACAGGCCTCACTTGTTTAAATATCAAAATACCTTTTGTTAATTTAATTGGAGTATCCTATTTGTTCACCTTATTGTGTTTGTGGATTGGCAACAAGTATATATAGTGTTTCTTTCCACCTGGTATTAAGATATATCATAACTTGACTGATTTACAAAGCCCAGTATTTTTTATGGAAACAGTTTAAAAGAAACAATTTAGATTTTGACACTTTCTGTAAGATGTAGGGCAAATGCTTTTCCCAGCACATCACGCTTTTGATTTAGTAAATGTGTACAATTTTAAGAAATGTTTGTGGAAATCATATTAGCTAAGATTATTGAGGTGAAATTATAGAACCTATTAGTCCAATATAATTAGTTCACTTTAAAATTGATTCAAAATACTGCCATTTTATCAAGATAGAAATATCACTTTTCATGAAGATTTTGAAGAATGTTTAATAATCTAATTGCTTCGGTAATTTAGTGATAAGTTTTGTTGCTTTAATTGGTTCATTTTCTTAAAGACAACGATAGCTTTGAACAAGATGTCTAAAGAAATCTTTGTAAGTTTACAAACATTTTACAGTTGAAGTCTATTATATTGTATCATAAAAACATACTGTGGATTCATTATTACTTGTTGGATACCAATTTTTATGGATTTCATGGTTACTGCAAAATCATAACTAAAATTTTTCAATAGAAGTATTGTAAATACACAAATTATTGAGTGCGTTTATTATTGTGATTTGTTCTAAAAAATTAACAGAAATGCAAGGTTATTTATTTAAAGCTGCAAACAGATAAATGTATCAGATAATGCGAACAGATATATGTATCAGATAGCAGAATGCAGGTTGTTGTGATACTTTCTGGCCAGTTGCATTATTTGTATTAATAAAAACAGCACAATAATTCCTGAATTAACGATGTAAATTTTTTTCAGGAATGTATGTTAAATCACAAAATAAAATATCAATAAAATAAATGAATCCACAGTAAGTGAATTATGCAAGCTCCTTGTCACCTCTAGTTGGAGAAAGTATAAGAGCTATTATTTTGATATGTTTTCTTTATTTTAGATGTCCAGTATGGCATTTGCCTGATGTGTGTACATGGCTTCCAGCAAAACCAGGAAAATGTTGTAGACAACCAACTTGTCCAAAACCATATGTCATTACAGGATATCCAGATGCATAAATTTCATCAATTGTTGTTTTTAAATAAAGTTATTTGTTAACAGCAAACTTTTTTTCTATTCAACTTTACATGATTTAACTCATTTTATTGATGAAATCACTGAGATAGCTATTTCAGTGGAGTTAATTGTTAACAACTGGTGTAATTATATTGTTGAATAAAAAAAATTAAACGAACAAACCAATTATTTGGTGTTTTGAGTATAAGAATGTAAGTATATTTTTAAAATCAGAAACTTTCATTTATACATTGTAGCTAGTTGCAAGTTCAGTGTGATAATATTTTATATATGAGAAGTTTAATTACATTTGATAGCTAATAAATAATTACTTTTATAATGAAGATAAAGACCAGAAATAAGATGTATTCTATATCCCTAAAACTATACTCAGTTTCAAGATAACAAGCTTTTCATAACACACACATATACTGATAGGCTTGTAATAAAGTAACCAAAAAGAGTGAAAAAAATATAGGTCAGTTTGCTTGTTTTCAAAATATTAGCCATTGAAATTTTGGTGGGAAAATGTTCTGTCTTGACTTTTCATAGCTTTATCATTGACAAGTTTAAGTTCTCAAAAAACTATTAGAAAATAACAAAAAAATTATAAGACTTTTATAGATGACTTCTAATTCTACATGTAAAAGATTTATTAAAAGAAAAATGGTGGTTAGTGGACAGAATATGTTAAGGCATTCAAATGATTAAAAACAGCTAGAGGATTCTGAAAATCAGACTAAAATTCCAAAATATGACAAGCGAACATCCTTAACAAGGTTCTCAGAAGAAAAAAGTAAGGGAATTATGAAAACTAGATAAAACAGTTAGTATATATAGTTGCTACAGTACACGTTCATTAAGAGTATCTACATTAAGAATGATAACTTTAATGTATAATTTATACATAAAACATTGTAATAATGTCACTATTACATTATCACATACCTGTACTAAACATTTTTCGAGAAAGAATGACAGCTTCTAAAACTAATGAAAGATAGCTGAGGCTTCTGTTACCCTAAACTCAGATTACATCCACACAAGACAAATCAGGGAGCTGAAATCAAACACTTGGAATGCCAAAATCAAACATGATCCAGTAAGAGAATTTTAAAGCTAAAATAAAAATAAAAAACTACGGCCATATTTGCCTAGGAGTAAAATAACTTGTAGTGTTTTGGGTGATTGAAAATTGATATATTAACAGAAAATTTATGGAAAAAAATAACATTATATCAATGATATATCATGTCACCACTACTTGCTGGTGATACCCTGGGAGAAGTAACGTCCACCAGTAGTTGTGAAAACTCCCAAAACATCCAAGGCTTATAATTTGCAACCCTTGTGACTCCTGTGGTCTATACAAGACTCAACAATGGCAGTTGAATCAAAACTATGTTATGGTTATTGTTCTTGCAAAGAGAAAGAGCAAACATGATCAAGACAAACTACAATATATAAAACATTACATAGAAACCAAAGGCTGAGCAAGAAGAGCTCACTACAAACCAGTTTAAACTCGGGTGTTCTTAAAGTGTTAGCAGATTCTGCTTAACATGTGACATCTGTCGTGTCACTCATGTTAGTACACAACCGGTGATAAGTCTTCTTTGGTAGGTCACATTAGAGGAAGAGGGTGTTATTGAGGTAACAATAATTGAAATTTTTGTCATAATTCGTGAAACATATATTCTACAAGGGTCAACCAACTCTTGATACCATAAGTCAAATTTTTGAAGGGATGACTTCAACTGGAATTGAAATTCTTGATATTTTAGCTTCATTGTAAGCACAAATTTTAACCCTCTATCTAGAAAATGCAAGCTCTGGAATGATGTATCTTTTACAGGCACTGCTAGAATGTCTCTACACAGAAATGTAAAGTTAACAATAGTGAGGATGACATGTTAATGCCCCTGCTACTATAGTAGAGGGGCATTATGTTTTCTGATCTTTGCGTCCCTTCGTCTGTTCGTCCGTTCGTCCGTCTGTTCATCCATCTGTCCCGCTTCAGGTTAAAGTTTTTGGTCAAGGTAGTTTTTGATGAAGTTGAAGTTCAATCAACTTGAAACTTAGTATACATGTGCCCTATGATATGATGTTTCTAATTTTAATGCCAAATTAGAGTTTTGACCCCAATTTAATGGTTCACTGAACATAGAAAATAATAGTGCAAATTTCAGGTTAAAGTTTTTGGTCAAGGTAGTTTTTGATAAAGTAAAAGTCCAATCAACTTGAAACTTAGTATACATGTTCCCTTTGATAAGATCATTCTAATTTTAATGCCAAAAATTAGAGAATTTATTTGAATTTCACGGTCCACTAAACATGGAAAATTAAGGCACGATATGAAACAGACTGTACTGTAGTTGTTAAAGATTTTATCTCATCTTATGCAGGATAGATGTGTTCAACATTGTCACTAATTTGTGAGTTCTTTAGTCTGAATACACCATCAATAAAGCGAAAATTGAAGGATAATACTAACTTCTTTTCATTCTTTAAAAGAAGCTCATAAACTAAGTTGTCGGCCTCATATCAATAATAAACCAGCCGACAAGAATTGGTTCCCTTGGGAATGCCCAAAGTTCAAGGTTAATCACTTACAAATCTTTTTGAAATTGCAGAGAAAACTTGTTGGAAGATTGTGCATAGCTTTTAAATGACACTTTTAATCTGCAAGAATGATTCTATTAGGACAGATATTACGGGGTAGCTTATTTAGAAAACTTGATATAGCACTACATATTATATATATATGAATACATGTATAATACAAAATTGTTACAGATATAGTATCAACTTTTATTCCATTTCAGATGTCCTAAATGGGAGCTTCCAAAAGTTTGCCACTGGAACCCAGCACCAGCGGGAAAATGCTGTAGTCGACCAGAATGTCCTCCACCTTATGTTATCACTGGTTACCCAGACCTTTAGATGTTTCACGTTACATACGTTCCTGTCAACTTTTAGAATAATTTATATTAAAAAGTATTATAGTCTATTATATTTGTCTTTTTATAACTAGTTATCAAAGGTACTAGGACTATAGTTTAGTACGCCAGACACGCGTTTGGACTTAAGACTCATCAGTGACGCTCATATCAAAATAGTTATAAAGCCAAATAAGAGTACTACAAAGTTTAAGAGCATTGATGATCCAAAATGCCAAACCAAAAATTTGTGTCAAATACGGCTAAGCTTATCTATGCATGGGGGAAAAAAAATCCTGAGTTTTTCGAAAAAAAATTGTAAACAGGAAATTTATAAAAAAAGACCACATAATTGATATTATAAACATTATTTGAAGACAAAGCCTTTTCAGATCTACCAATAACATCTTCTTTATATATTTTATTTTTTACTTTAGACGAAGCAAAAGCTCAAAATAAGTGAATAAAAAAAAATGGGGTCATCGACCTCGTTTTCGATTTAAAACGCCATCTTTTTCATGGAATTTTGAAATCATGACTTGTAGTTAATAGCAATGTATTATTTTTAAAAAAGTCTGTAACCCATAAATCTTGTCTGTTCTATTAACCTAGTTGTTAGTACAAACTATTCTAACAATAATATCATTTTCTGAGTGGAAAATAATAACGATCAGTTGCTAAAATAGTTTTCCCGCCTTTTTTGTTTGTGAAATATCTATAAAAAATAAGTTAACTATAAATTGACCAATAATTTCTCGACGAGTATTCAATAGAATATGCGTTGTTTATATCTTAACAAAATAAGGATATAAAAAGTTGGGGTCATTGTAATGGAAAAAAGATATTTATGATGATTGATGGGAATATGCAAATGCTAAAAACAACGTTGAAAGACGTTAGGCCGGGTTGGGCGATACTCTTACAAATTAGGGACAAACCAAGTTCTCTTTATTTGCTAATTTGTTGATTGACAATAAATGCATTTTAATATACACATGATACCACTTAGTTTTCAGTCAGTATCATAGACACTTAAGTTAGTGTAAATGCGGTGGTTGGAAACAATGTGTTGTACAAATGTATACATACGAATGTGTCTATAAACATTTCTATTCATGTTAATAATAGTGTTAATGTGTTAAACAGAAATTCTTCTTAAAAAATTGAAGTATGAATATGTGAATATTGACAATAAAGACCGTGAAAGGAAACAAAAAAAAAGTCTTACGATTTATATCATATAATATGCCGAATTACTTCTAATATAAGCTTTTGTTGGTATGTATAAGCCAATAAAAAAAATCTGCTTACCCTACCTACCCATATTTTATGTGCCTGCCCTAACACTTTTATACCATTTTTGAAAAAGCACTGTTAAATACAGACTGATTCCCTTGAAGTTAATAGCTAAAAGATATTTGTTAAATAACCTACCTTCCATTTTTAATTTTATTTATTTTTCTGCAAATTCCTCATCTTCAAACGAAATGACCGTTATAAGTAAAATTATTCTGTCATTTTGTTTGAGGACTTGCGACATGTTAATTAAAAAGATAATTAATAAATGCAGAAGCATATCTAGTATGTCTAATGAACGAAATATTTCCTTATTCTATTTTCTACGATTTTTTGTTAAATGGTTAGACCGATTAATTTAAGATTGCAATGTATATAGTAAATGTACAGGCATTAGTTCTAAGAAGATTGTAAACGCGAGATGCTCTTCAAAGATCGATTCAATTCCTTGTTCACGTGGTCTAATTAACATAATTTCTGTTTTGATTCATCCATAGGCATTTATGTATCGAAATATTGCTTAATGTTGCTAGAACTTCAATCTAAGTATACTCAGTTGTCACCTCGTGGTTCTGATTTGAACTTTTTCTTTTCACAAATCAATATATTTTTTTTTCACATGCATTCCTCTGCAATTCTTCATTCATTTTCTTCTCGGCAAAACAACCTATCAAACGATGTCACTCTCTCCAACGGCTCATAGAGGGATAACTCTCACAAACGTTTCCGGCATCCAGTTCGCCGAAACCGCGACGTCATAAACCGCTGACGGCATAGTACTGTTGCGCTTGTATATGTGCATAAACAATAGAAGGATATGTCTATGAAGTGTTTTATATAATTGGTCCATTTTTTATTAGTTCATCGTTGCTACAGGATCGTCTCTGAGGTTATCACCAGTCTACATGGTCTAGTAGTCAACAATTTTACGTTGACTTTAAATATCATCGATATGCTCATATGAAAGAGGGACGAAAGATACCAGAGGGACAGTCGAACTCCTAAATTGAAAATAAACTGACTAAAGAATATTCAACACGAACCCCATCAAAAACTAGGGGTGATCTCAGGTGCTCCAGAGAGTAAACAGATCCTGCTCCACATGTGTTGCTTATGTGATAACAAATCCGGTAAAAAGTCTAATTCAGTAGGTCACATTCATGAAAGGGAAGGGGATTTTCGTTACGACGTAAGAAACATCCGTTATCATTTGTGAAACGGTAATTCCATAATGGTCAAACAACTTGTAAAATTTACGAAGGGATGATTTCAACTTCACCATTTGGAACTTTTGGTTTAATAGCTTCCTTGTGAGCAGCAACCCTCTATCCAGAAAATCATGATAGGAAATGCAAGCACTGGAATATCGTATCAATTGGGAGATATATACCCAATTTGCAGGTGCTGCTGGAATGTTGCTACTAAAAAATGGAAAGTTCACAATTTGAAAGCTGAAATTATCTCTTTTGTTGTAAAGTTTTGTTTTCAACCGACTTCATTGTTAAGTTCTAGATGTAAGTCATTATATGAGGCCGACTTAACCTGTAATACTGTATCTAGTATCCTTTATCATATCTAGTTCGATGGAATATATGCGTTCAACATAGTCACCAAATTTTGAATTATTTAGTGAAAAAACATCATCTATATAGAAAAAAGGAAAGTTAAAGGGTACTGCTAACTTTCTAAGAAGTTCGTGTATATCGTCGGCCTCATAATAATAAAGAAACAAGTCGGGAAGACGGGCACAATTTGTTCCCATTTGAATGCCGACAGTCTGTTGAAAAACACGTCCTCCGAACGTAACAAATGTGTTGTCAATCAAGAAATCAAGCATCATGATAATGTCAGTTTCAAAGAATATTTTGTTTTAATCAGAGTGATCATTTGCAAAGTAAGATTTATCCCTCCCTAAGACAAGATACTACGTTGGCCATTCTTTTTAATGAAACAAAGCAATACCTACTTTTTCAATTTGTCTTTTAGTTTGGAATGTGTAAAGTGTAAAAAAAGTGAAATGTTTTAATACTATTACAAGAAGAAAGAGAGTTAGATTGTATATACTCTAAAAACTCTTTGGAATGTTCGAGTATCCACCACTGATTCACGACACCTCTAGAATAAGTACTAGTGGTTTCACAATAACTTTTAAGCCCGTCTTTGATTACTGATAAAATGCATGTTAATAATTAAGAAAGAGGTGTCGTGGAGCACTTGGAAGACCAATCAACATAGCGTTGTTTGTAAGGACACTTGTGTAGTTTAGGTATGAAAGACAGTGATGGAAGATCCAGTTCTTCATCTTTGGTTGCAATTCCAAAGGAACAGAACAGATCGATGGTTATCCAGGATTTCCTCTATGGTTAGTGTCGTAAGGGTATATGTTGAGTTTCCAAGTGAATTGTCAATACCTAATTCGTTTATCAAGCAGTTAATGTAATGAGTTTTACACACAAAAATTATGTTTTTGGGGCTTTATCTGCAGGGACAACAACATATTAATCATGGAGGTAGGATAAATGTTTTGCAACATTTGGGTTTTTAAAGATTGACCTTACATGGGCATTGATAGACTCATTCAGTTTTTGGAAAGTTTGCTATATAGCTTGCAATTAAAAAAATAATACCATGTTTAAAATATTTCATGAATGAACATTTTCGACGCTGACTACGATTTTTACAAATGTTTATTCAATACGTAAAAGCCCGAGATTATCGAAAGTATCATGGTATCTTATCAAATCTCTGCCCACAACAACCTCGGACTATAATAAAATCTGCGTTTTACATATTCGGCATTACAAAATCGGACTAGAACAAATTTCGTAATTGTACTACTTGCTATTAAGACTCATAAACAAAGTTTTTGCTCAGTTTTTATTATTTTTCTTCTTGGGGTCTATTAAGTGTATTGTGAGGAGTAAATTACTATAGAAGCCTATGGGATTTTGTTTTTAAATTTTTAAGTGATTAACTTGAAAACAGTAAGTGACGGACACACATGGTTTTCAGTAATGATCACAGGACCATAAAAAAATTAAATTAAATTTAGGTTGAGTCCATGGGGTCACCCAATCCAACCCTCATGTTTGACAACTCAAGATCCACATCCATATATATTCTTATGCGTTTCAATAAAACAAATAAAATAAAATAAAAGGCGAGTCCCCTGGGGTCACCCCACCCCCTTGTTGTTTGAGAACTTGTAAACATTTGAGATTCCCACCCCTAAACCCTATATATTTTTGTATGTGGCATTAAAACATATGCAATGTAATAAATTGGAAGTCCTTTCGGGTCAGCCCCACCCCCTCATGTTTGAAAACTTGGAAACAGTCGAGATCCCCATCCCTAAACCATATATATTTTTGTTTGGGGCAACAAAACAAATCAAATAAAATAAAGTGGGATCCCTTTGGGTCAGCCCTACCCCTCTTGTTTGAAAACTTGTAAATGGTTGAGATCCCCAAACCTAAACCATATATATATTGGTACGGGGCGTCAAAACAAATCAATTGAAATCTAGTGGGAGTCCCTTTGGGCCAGCCCCACCCCCTCTTATTTGAGAACTTGGAAATGGTCAAGATCCCCCATCCCTTAACCATATATATTCTTGTACTGGACACTAAAACAAATCACATAAAATTGAAGGCAATTCCCAGGGGCCATTCCCACCCCTTGTTGTTTGAGAACTTTTAAACGGTTGAAATCCCCACCCATAAACCATATATATTTTTGTATGGGACTAAAATAAATCAAATGAAATATAGGAGAGGTCAACCAGGGTGATCCCACCCTCTTCTTTTTAAAAACTTGTAAACGGTCGAAATCGCAACCCCTAAACCATATAAATTATATTCTTTTATGGGGCAACAAAACAAATCAAATGAAATATAGTGGGAGTCCTCTGGGTCAACCCCACCCCCCTTATATTTGAGAATTTTTAAACTGCGCAGATCCCACCCCTTAACCATATATATTCTTGTGTTGGACAATAAAACGAATAAAATGAAATATAAGGAGAGTCCCTCGGTGTCACTCCACCCCATCCTGTTTTGAGAACTTGTAAACAGTCAAGATCTACCCTATTCTTTTCGAAAACTGAAAACTGTCAAAATACCCACACTGAAACCAAATATATTCTTTTACGGAATAATAAAACAAATCAGATGAATTAAAAGGCTAGTCCCTTGGGTCACCCTACCTCCTGTCTGTTTGTGAACTTGTAAACTGTCAATATCCCCACCCCTAAATCATGAATATTACTGTACATGATTTCAAGAATATTTTAATAACATACAGGTGTAATACCCAGAAGTCACTTGTGCATATCACTTTACTTTATCAGATCAATTTGTATTGGAATTTGCCAAATGTCAGGCGACCGTGGGAATGACTAATTTTGAGAGCTTTGTTTGTGAGACTTCGAAGCAGCATCCTGTTACAATTATTTCTTGATTAAGTTTTTTGTTTGTTTAGTTAACAACGCAATCTACACATTTACAATCTATTTGAAATATTACAATCTACCGTTGAAAACTTTCCACAGGTGCTATCCAGCACTTTGATTTAATTCAGATTTCTATCAACGACATGACTGCCTTAATCCATTCTGAAAGAGTGTCTATGTCTTCCTTCTCGCTCTAAGTCCGTTTCCTGGCATAATCCTCGACTGATTCCATCAAAATTTTAAAGTTGTATTTCCTATTTATGGATTTAGGCTCACGATATTTCGGATCTTTTGATAACACATTTCGTAGGGATGTCACCGGTAATAACGTAGCCAGCCGGATTATATCTGAATTTGGAACTAGCACAATTGTAATCAGGAGGTTTATACTTGAAGTCGTCAATATTGAGATCGTGCAAAACCTGTATGTAATTGAAAATTGTAATTGCAAAAGGTTTGGTATAGGTATAAAAAAATGATTGGTACAGACTAGTCTTTAAAATAAGGAGGTATTTTCGATTGAAATAATTTATGATGAAGGATATTTCTAAGTTGACGCTATCGAGACCTTTGTTGGCAAAGGAAAGATTAAGGAAAGATCTTTTCTCTTTTTCATCTTTTCCACTGCTTGCAAAGTCTGTGACTTGCAATATCCGAAATTATAGCTGTAAGTTTGTATTGGTTTGAATGAGGGTTAGTAACAGTGGTATCCAAACATAAATTACACAGAGAATGAAGTTTTGAAAGGGGGTAATGAATAAAGTTTCGTGCGAATGTGATGAATATCTAACGGCTTTTGTATAAATGGCAGCAAGTCATTTAAAGAGACATCAGGCATAGTAGGTGATGTATAATGACGATGACCATGACTGCGTCTACGTCGAGGTGTCGAGGTGAACATATTCATCTCATTCACCGAGTTACACGAAGTGCTAGCTAGAATACCTTTACCATCAATTTTGTCATTGCAAAACATTTGGTATCGCAGTTACCAATTGTCAAATCCAGTAGTCCTCTTTTTGTCTACGGAGAGGCGTTGCAAGATTAGGATTGTTAGAGCTATGGTATATCATTTCGATAAGACGAACTGTCATAGAAACAATGGAATGATCGGACTGATTAAAATGCTGGTAAATAATGTCGTTTACATTTCGTTAAGGTTTGATCTATGACCGCACATATGTTTGATTAGCCTTTCTTTCGTTTCACTAACGTAAACCAATCCGCAAAGGTTGCACTCTAATTCGTAGACGACATTTGTCGATTTACAATTCAGATCATCGTAACTTCTGGTGAAATATGACTTCTTGGTAAAATTGCTAGTGAATTCAGCATCTGTTATAAAAATGTAATAAGTTTTGCAGCCTTTGGTCTCACATTTCATAATGCTACAATGTTGTGAGTCATTATAATTCAAAGTGTCTTTAAGAAGAACTGAAAATGGCTTTATATGTGAAATACTGCCATTGTCACTAGTATGAAGATCTGAATGAGTTGATCTGAAATAAAACCCACAAGGTAATTAAGAAATTGTTGAAACTTATTTATCCTACTTTTAAAATTTGACAATAAATGTGCATAGCTCTTCTGATGTTATTTGAATAATTATAATTCAAACAAAATATGGCAGACACTCATTATTTTCATTTTTTTTCAATTTGGATAGCCCATTTTTAATGATATATACCATTCACTAACAAAGATATGTTGTATTTATTACTTTCATGATGTTCATGTTCAAACTATAACAAAAATTCCAGTTCTACAATTACGTGAAATTCTTATATATATATATATATATATATATATATATATATAACCGATAAATGGCTTGTTGGGGTAATTCGGAACAAAAGCGTATGAATGGTACGTTGTGGCTAAATAATTAACAAGGCTGAATATAATGTTAACTTTGATAAATTATCAAAAACTAAATAATTGCTGATGACTAATGAATTTTTATCATGTAAATGTGACTTTTTTTTTTTTAAGTATGTACTCAATTAAACGCTAGTTTATATATACATGTTTTATTGCACCAAAGTGAATTACACCAAAGTTTTTCAATCATATATAACAAGGTTTTACTATTTTTTGGAGTGTTGGGTTAATTGACGGGTGAATTGCAATATTGACCTGAAAACTATTTTTAAATTAACCTGTATCTTTTTATAGATATACTATCAAAACAAATCTGAATTATTGTCTGTGTTCATATTTTGATCATTACGTTATGAATAATTGATTATTAATTACTATATTTACTGTTAACATTATTTTGTTTATGCATCATTTGTCTTAGAAACGTAAACAAGATCAAATATCAATATCTCAAGCCGTGAAGGATAGAAATCGACTTTATACAATTTGACGTCAAACAGAGTAATTTTAGATTTCTGATAAAGTTTACATGGTCTTCACTTTTTAATAGTTGCGTACGTTTTATTAAATAAGTTTTTATATCTTTCTCCATTTAGTATCACATTTTTAGTCTTGAACTTTTAATAGTCTTCCTGCTATATAACTGCATTTTTAATCTGATTAAAATAGGATTGACATGATTGAGGCTGACATGTATATCATTTAAAATAAAACCGAGATGAGATTAAAATACAGGGGGTGGGAGGGGGTGGGTCAAAGTTCTGATAAAAGTTTAATTACAAAATGCCGAGAAGAGTTCACAAAAACCGCATTATCCCTTATATTCAATGTAACTTCCCCTGCATCTTGTTCTTTTTTAATTATGTCTTTCTCAATGTGAAGAATCATTATTCGCTTACAATAATGTATTGTTTTCATTCAGTATAGATACGTGTTTTCATTTTTATTACACGTTCTATATATTGAACCATAGTTGTATTTTGTAGTTTTTGGGTTATTTTTACATCATACTTTAAACAAAGTGAAAGTACGATCTATTATTGTAAAATATATTTTTAATTTTGTTTTGGTTACTTAACATCCGTCAAGAAATAATTGTGTAGTTATGTTGAATCAAAGCAACAATTAATTGGTATCAAAAACACTTTTCATGGTTAATAAAGAAATTTGGCCATTGTAAAACATTAATTACCACAACCATGGAGCAAAGGTTATGTTTTTGCTTTTTAGTTTATTTTTTTATTCTGTTTAACCATTTTAAATACTTAAGCTCTAACTATCTAAAGTATTTCATTGTTCATTTGCATTTGAAAGAATCAAAACAGAACAAATATTACAAACATGGTCGAACACCACTTTCATATGAACTTTCTTCTTAAAAAAGTAAGGCGTAAGGCAAATGTCTTAATATATTGTTCCGGTTTCAAGAATGTGAGTTTTCCTTTATTAGCAAACTCTGCATGTCTTTCATTTCTGATCGGATATGCCTTTTTATTTTAATTAAACATGTTTTTATAAATAACCCTCGGAAATAACCTAAGAACAATATATGCTTCAATATGAAAATATTTTCTAGTGCGTATAAGCAATTAATTATCTATATACTACACTGTTGTATTAGTAAAATGCTTATCATTGAAGGCAGCATTATGTTTTATATTAAAGAAGATTAAGGTTCGTGCGACCAAAAATTGATAAACATAAGGTATTTGGCTTAGGGTTGATAATTTTTTTATCAATAAAAGGGACCTTTGGGTGAATAAAATAGGTAAATATGGGACCTTTGGGCGAATTCAAAAATAAAAAAAAAGTTTCTTCATCGGAATTATTTCTTTCCAATATTCTATTTAATTATTAGTATTGTATCAAAAAGGGACAATAATATGTTCTTCATTTGTCACTTGTTATTTAAGGTAACGTTGTGTCTTTATTTTTCGAACACCACCTTAGTATGACCCTTTCTTCTTAAAAGGGTATGGCGTGAAGGCAAATATTTTGATTCAGTGTTCAGCTTTTAAGATGGTGAGTTTTCATTTATTAGCAAACTCTCCATGTTTTCTATTTCTAATTGGATATGATTTTGTATTTAAATACAACATTTTTGTGTAAATAACTTAAGAACAATCTATGCTTCAATATGAAAACATATGCTAGTGCGTATAAGCAATTAATTATCTCTTTACTACACAATTAAATTAGTTAAATGCTTATCATTAATGGCAGCATAATGTTTTATATTAAAGCAGGTTAAAGTTCATGCAACCAAAATTGATTAACATAAGTTGGTCTTTGCCTTAAGGATGATATTTTTTTGATAAATAAAAGGGACCTTTGGGTGAATAAAATTGGTAAATATGGGACCTTTGGGCGATTTCAAAAATAAAAAATAGTTTCTTCATCGGAATTATTTCTTTCCAATATTCTATTTAATTATTAGTATTTTATCAAAAAAAGGACAGTAATATGTTCTTTATTTGTCACTTGTTATTTAAGGTCACTTTGTGTCTTTATTTTTCGAAAACCACTTTCATATCAACTTTCTTCTTCAAAGGGTACGGCGTAAGGCAAATATCTTGATTCATTGTTCCGCTTTCAAGATGGTGAGTTTTCCTTTATTAGCAAACTCTGCATGTCTTTCATTACTGATTGGATATGCCTTGTTATTAAAATAAAACATTTTTGTGTAAATAACTAAAGAACAATATATGCTTCAATATGAAAATATTTTCTAGTGCGTATAAGCAATTAATTATCTATATACTACACTGTTATATTAGTAAAATGCTTATCATTGAAGGCAACATTATGTTTTATATTAAAGAAGGTTAAAGTTATTGCAACAAAAATTGATAAACATAAGTTGGTATGTGCCTTAAGGTTGATAATGTTTTGATCAATTAAAAGGACCTTTGGGTGAATAAAATAAGTAAATATGGGACCTTTGGGCGAATTCAAAAATAAAAAAAAGTTTCTTCATCGGAATTATTTCTTTCCAATATTCTATTTAATTATTAGTTTTGTATCAAAAAAGGGCAATAATATTTTCTTAATTTGTCACTTGTTTTTTAAGGTAACTTTGCGTCTTTATTTTTCGAACACCACCTTCATATGACCCTTCTTCTTAAAAGGGTATGGCGTGAGGCAAATATTTTGTTTCATTAGTCCGCTTTCAAGATGGTCAGTTTTCCTTAATTAGCAAACTCTCCATGTTTTCTATTTCTAATCGGATATGATTTTGTATTTAAATACAACATTTTTGTGTAAATAACTTAAGAACAATCTATGCTTCAATATAAAAACATATTCTAGTGCGTATAAGCAATCAAATAATTATCTGTTTACTACACAATTATATTAGTTAAATGCTTATCATTAATGGCAGCATTATGTTTTATATTAAAGAAGGTTAAAGTTCATGCAACTAAAATTGATAAACATAAGTTGGTCTTTGCCTTAAGGATGATAATTTTTTGATAAATAAAACGGACCTTTGGGTGAATAAAATAAGTAAATATGGGACCTTTGGCCGAATTCAAAAAAATAAAAAATAGTTTCTTCATCGGAATTATTTCTTTCCAATATTCTATTTAATTATTAGTATTGTATCAAAAAAGGACAATAATATGTTCTACATTTGTTACTTGTTATTTAAGGTAACTTTGTGTCTTTATTTTCCGAACACCACTTTCATATCAACTTTCTTCTTAAAAGGGTACAGCGTAAGGCAAATATCTTGATTCATTTTTCCGCTTTCAAGATGGTGAGTTTTCCTTAATTAGCAAACTCCGCATGTCTTTCATTACTGATTGGATATGCCTTGTTATTTAAATAAAACATTTTTGTGTAAATAACTAAAGAACAATCTATGCTTCAATATGAAAATATTTACTAGTGCGTATAAGCAATTAAGTATATATATACTACACTGTTATGTTAGTAAAATGCTTATCATTGAAGGCAACATTATGTTTTATATTAAAGAAGGTTAAAGTTATTGCAACAAAAATTGATAAAAATAAGTTGGTATTTGCCTTCAGGTTGATAATGTTTTGATCAATTAAAAGGACCTGTGGGTGAATAAAATAAGTAAATATGGGACCTTTGGGCGAATTCAAGAATAAAAAAAAGTTTCTTCATCGGAATTATTTCTTTCCAATATTCTATTTAATTATTAGTATTGTATCAAAAAAGGACAATAATATTTTCTACATTTGTTACTTGTTATTTAAGGTAACTTTGTGTCTTTATTTTTCGAAAACCACTTTCATATCAACTTTCTTCTTAAAAGGGTACGGCGTAAGGCAAATATCTTGATTCATTGTTCCGCTTTCAAGATGGTGAGTTTTCCTTTATTAGCAAACTCTGCATGTCTTTCATTACTGATTGGATATGTCTTGTTATTAAAATAAAACATTTTTGTGTAAATAACTAAAGAACAATCTATACTTCAATATGAAAATATTTTCTAGTGCGTATAAGCAATTTATTATCTATATACTACACGGTTATATTAGTAAAATGATTATCATTGAAGGCAGCATTATGTTTTATATTAAAGAAGGTTAAAGTTATTGCAACTAAAATTGATAAACATATGTTGATATTTGCCTTAAGGTTGATAATGTTTTGATCAATTAAAGGGACCTTTGGGTGAATAAAATAAGTAAATATGGGACCTTTGGGCGATTTTTAAAAATAAAAAAAAGTTTCTTCATCGGAGTTATTTCTTTCCGATATTCTGTTTAATTATTAATGTTGTATTAAAAAAGGACAATAAAATGTTCTTCATTTGTCACTTGTTATTTAAGGTAACTTTGTGTCTTTATTTTTCGAACACCACCTTCATATATCCTTTCTTCTTAAAAGGGTAAGGCGTGAGGCAAATGTCTTGATTCATTGTTCCGCTTTCAAGATAGTGAGTTTTCCCTTATTAGCAAACTCCGCATGTCTTTCATTACTGATTGGATATGCCTTGTTATTTAAATAAAACATTTTTGTGTAAATAACTAAAGAACAATCTATGCTTCAATATGAAAATATTTACTAGTGCGTATAAGCAATTAAGTATCTATATACTACACTGTTATATTAGTAAAATGCTTATCATTGAAGGCAACATTATGTTTTATATTAAAGAAGGTTAAAGTTATTGCAACTAAAATTGATAAACATATGTTGATATTTGCCTTAAGGTTGATAATGTTTTGATCAATTAAAGGGACCTTTGGGTGAATAAAATAAGTAAATATGGAACCTTTGGGCGAATTCAAAAATAAAAAAAAGTTTCTTCATCGGAATTATTTCTTTCCAATATTCTATTTAATTATTAGTATTGTATCAAAAAAGGACAATAATATTTTCTTAATTTGTCACTTGTTATTTAAGGTAACTTTGTGTTTATTTTTCGAACACCACCTTCATATGTCCTTTCTTCTTAAAAGGGTAAGGCGTGAGGCAAATGTCTTGATTCATTGTTCCGCTTTCAAGATAGTGAGTTTTCCCTTATTAGCAAACTCCGCATGTCTTTCATAACTGATTGGATATGCCTTGTTATTAAAATAAAACATTTTTGTGTAAATACCTAAATAACAATCTATGCTTCAATATGAAAATATTTTCTTGTGCGTATAAGCAATTTATTATCTATATACTACACGGTTATATTAGTAAAATGCTTATCATTGAAGGCAGCATTATGTTTTATATTAAAGAAGGTTAAAGTTATTGCAACTAAAATTGATAAACATATGTTGATATTTGCCTTAAGGTTGATAATGTTTTGATCAATTAAAGGGACCTTTGGGTGAATAAAATAAGTGAATATGGGACCTTTGGGCGAATTCAAAAATAAAAAAAAGTTTCTTCATCGGAGTTATTTCTTTCCGATATTCTGTTTAATTATTAATGTTGTATCAAAAAAGGACAATAAAATGTTCTTCATTTGTCACTTGTTATTTAAGGTAACTTTGTGTCTTTATTTTTCGAACACCACCTTCATATGTCCTTTCTTCTTAAAAGGGTAAGACGTGAGGCAAATGTCTTGATTCATTGTTCCGCTTTCAAGATAGTGAGTTTTCCCTTATTAGCAAACTCCGCATGTCTTTCATTACTGATTGGATATGCCTTGTTATTTAAATAAAACATTTTTGTGTAAATAACTAAAGAACAATCTATGCTTCAATATGAAAATATTTACTAGTGCGTATAAGCAATTAAGTATCTATATACTACACTGTTATATTAGTAAAATGCTTATCATTGAAGGCAACATTATGTTTTATATTAAAGAAGGTTAAAGTTATTGCAACTAAAATTGATAAACATATGTTGATATTTGCCTTAAGGTTGATAATGTTTTGATCAATTAAAGGGACCTTTGAGTGAATTAAATAGGTAAATATGGGACCTATGGGCGAATTCAAAAATAAAAAAAAAGTTTCTTCATCGGAATTATTTCTTTCCAATATTCTATTTAATTAGTAGTATTGTATCAAAAAAGGACAATAATATTTTCTTAATTTGTCACTTGTTATTTAAGGTAACTTTGTGTCTTTATTTTTCGGACACCACTTTCATATGAACTTTCTTCTTAAAAGGGTACGGCGTAAGGCAAATATCTAGATTCATTGTTCCGCTTTCAAGATGGTGAGTTTTCCTTTATTAGCAAACTCTGCATGTCTTTCATTACTGATTGGATATGTCTTGTTATTAAAATAAAACATTTTTGTGTAAATAACTAAAGAACAATCTATACTTCAATATGAAAATATTTTCTAGTGCGTATAAGCAATTTATTATCTATATACTACACGGTTATATTAGTAAAATGCTTATCATTGAAGGCAGCATTATGTTTTATATTAAAGAAGGTTAAAGTTATTGCAACTAAAATTGATAAACATATGTTGATATTTGCCTTAAGGTTGATAATGTTTTGATCAATTAAAGGGACCTTTGGGTGAATAAAATAAGTAAATATGGGACCTTTGGGCGAATTCAAAAATAAAAAAAAGTTTCTTCATCGGAGTTATTTCTTTCCGATATTCTGTTTAATTATTAATGTTGTATTAAAAAAGGACAATAAAATGTTCTTCATTTGTCACTTGTTATTTAAGGTAACTTTGTGTCTTTATTTTTCGAACACCACCTTCATATGTCCTTTCTTCTTAAAAGGGTAAGACGTGAGGCAAATGTCTTGATTCATTGTTCCGCTTTCAAGATAGTGAGTTTTCCCTTATTAGCAAACTCCGCATGTCTTTCATTACTGATTGGATATGCCTTGTTATTTAAATAAAACATTTTTGTGTAAATAACTAATTTAAAAGAACAATCTATTCTTCAATATGAAAATATTTACTAGTGCGTATAAGCAATTAAGTATCTATATACTACACTGTTATATTAGTAAAATGCTTATCATTGAAGGCAACATTATGTTTTATATTAAAGAAGGTTAAAGTTATTGCAACTAAAATTGATAAACATATGTTGATATTTGCCTTAAGGTTGATAATGTTTTGATCAATTAAAGGGACCTTTGGGTGAATTAAATAGGTAAATATGGGACCTTTGGGCGAATTCAAAAATAAAAAAAAAGTTTCTTCATCGGAATTATTTCTTTCCAATATTCTATTTAATTAGTAGTATTGTATCAGAAAAGGACAATAATATTTTCTTAATTTGTCACTTGTTATTTAAGGTAACTTTGTGTCTTTATTTTTCGGACACCACTTTCATATGAACTTTCTTCTTAAAAGGGTACGGCGTAAGGCAAATATCTAGATTCATTGTTCCGCTTTCAAGATGGTGAGTTTTCCTTTATTAGCAAACTCTGCATGTCTTTCATTAGTGATTGGATATGCCTTCTTATTTAAATAAAACATTTTTGTGTAAATAACTAAAGAACAATATATGCTTCAATATGAAAACATATGCTAGTGCGTATAAGCAATTAATTATCTGTTTACTACACAATTATATTAGTTAAATGCTTATCATAAATGGCAGCATTATGTTTTATATTAAAGCAGGTTAAAGTTCATGCAACTAAAATTGATAAACATAAGTTGGTCTTTGCCTTAAGGATGATATTTTTTTTTATAAATAAAAGGGACCTTTGGGTGAATAAAATAGGTAAATATGGGACCTTTGGGCGAATTCAAAAATAAAAATAGTTTCTTCATCGGAATTATTTCTTTCCAATATTCTATTTAATTATTAGTATTGTATCAAAAAGGGACAATAATATGTTCTTAATTTGTCACTTGTTATTTAAGGTAACTTTGTGTCTTTATTTTTCGAACACCACCTTCATATGTCCTTTCTTCTTAAAAGGGTAAGGCGTGAGGCAAATGTCTTGATTCATTGTTCCGCTTTCAAGATAGTGAGTTTTCCCTTATTAGCAAACTCCGCATGTCTTTCATTACTGATTGGATATGCCTTGTTATTTAAATAAAACATTTTTGAGTAAATAACTAAAGAACAATCTATGCTTCAATACGAAAATATTTTCTAGTGCGTATAAGCAATTAAGTATCTATATACTACACTGTTATATTAGTAAAATGCTTATCATTGAAGGCAGCATTATGTTTTATATTAAAGAAGGTTAGTTAAAATTATTGCAACTAAAATTGATCAACATAAGTTGGTCTTTGCCTTAAGGATGATATTTTTTTTATAAATAAAAGGGACCTTTGGGTGAATAAAATAGGTAAATATGGGACCTTTGTGCGAATTCAAAAATAAAAAAAGGTTTCTTCATCGGAATTATTTCTTTCCAATATTCTATTTAATTATTAGTATTGTATCAAAAAAGGACAATAATATTTTCTTAATTTGTCACTTGTTATTTAAGGTAACTTTGTGTCTTTATTTTTCGAACACCACTTTCATATGAACTTTCTTCTTAAAAGGGTACGGCGTAAGGCAAATATCTAGATTCATTGTTCCGCTTTCAAGATGGTGAGTTTTGCTTTATTAGCAAACTCTACATGTCTTTCATTAGTGATTGGATATGCCTTCTTATTTAAATAAAACATTTTTGTGTAAATACCTAAATAACAATCTATGCTTCAATATGAAAATATTTTCTTGTGCGTATAAGCAATTTATTATCTATATACTACACGGTTATATTAGTAAAATGCTTATCATTGAAGGCAGCATTATGTTTTATATTAAAGAAGGTTAAAGTTATTGCAACTAAAATTGATAAACATATGTTGATATTTGCCTTAAGGTTGATAATGTTTTGATCAATTAAAGGGACCTTTGGGTGAATAAAATAAGTGAATATGGGACCTTTGGGCGAATTCAAAAATAAAAAAAAGTTTCTTCATCGGAGTTATTTCTTTCCGATATTCTGTTTAATTATTAATGTTGTATCAAAAAAGGACAATAAAATGTTCTTCATTTGACACTTGTTATTTAAGGTAACTTTGTGTCTTTATTTTTCGAACACCACCTTCATATGTCCTTTCTTCTTAAAAGGGTAAGACGTGAGGCAAATGTCTTGATTCATTGTTCCGCTTTCAAGATAGTGAGTTTTCCCTTATTAGCAAACTCCGCATGTCTTTCATTACTGATTGGATATGCCTTGTTATTTAAATAAAACATTTTTGTGTAAATAACTAAAGAACAATCTATGCTTCAATATGAAAATATTTACTAGTGCGTATAAGCAATTAAGTATCTATATACTACACTGTTATATTAGTAAAATGCTTATCATTGAAGGCAACATTATGTTTTATATTAAAGAAGGTTAAAGTTATTGCAACTAAAATTGATAAACATATGTTGATATTTGCCTTAAGGTTGATAATGTTTTGATCAATTAAAGGGACCTTTGAGTGAATTAAATAGGTAAATATGGGACCTTTGGGCGAATTCAAAAATAAAAAAAAAGTTTCTTCATCGGAATTATTTCTTTCCAATATTCTATTTAATTAGTAGTATTGTATCAAAAAAGGACAATAATATTTTCTTAATTTGTCACTTGTTATTTAAGGTAACTTTGTGTCTTTATTTTTCGGACACCACTTTCATATGAACTTTCTTCTTAAAAGGGTACGGCGTAAGGCAAATATCTAGATTCATTTTTCCGCTTTCAAGATGGTGAGTTTTCCTTTATTAGCAAACTCTGAATGTCTTTCATTACTGATTGGATATGTCTTGTTATTAAAATAAAACATTTTTGTGTAAATAACTAAAGAACAATCTATACTTCAATATGAAAATATTTTCTAGTGCGTATAAGCAATTTATTATCTATATACTACACGGTTATATTAGTAAAATGCTTATCATTGAAGGCAGCATTATGTTTTATATTAAAGAAGGTTAAAGTTATTGCAACTAAAATTGATAAACATATGTTGATATTTGCCTTAAGGTTGATAATGTTTTGATCAATTAAAGGGACCTTTGGGTGAATAAAATAAGTAAATATGGGACCTTTGGGCGAATTCAAAAATAAAAAAAAGTTTCTTCATCGGAGTTATTTCTTTCCGATATTCTGTTTAATTATTAATGTTGTATTAAAAAAGGACAATAAAATGTTCTTCATTTGTCACTTGTTATTTAAGGTAACTTTGTGTCTTTATTTTTCGAACACCACCTTCATATGTCCTTTCTTCTTAAAAGGGTAAGGCGTGAGGCAAATGTCTTGATTCATTGTTCCGCTTTCAAGATAGTGAGTTTTCCCTTATTAGCAAACTCCGCATGTCTTTCATTACTGATGGATATGCCTTGTTATTTAAATAAAACATTTTTGTGTAAATAACTAAAGAACAATCTATGCTTCAATATGAAAATATTTACTAGTGCGTATAAGCAATTAAGTATCTATATACTACACTGTTATATTAGTAAAATGCTTATCATTGAAGGCAACATTATGTTTTATATTAAAGAAGGTTAAAGTTATTGTAACTAAAATTGATAAACATATGTTGATATTTGCCTTAAGGTTGATAATGTTTTGATCAATTAAAGGGACCTTTGAGTGAATTAAATAGGTAAATATGGGACCTTTGGGCGAATTCAAAAATAAAAAAAAAGTTTCTTCATCGGAATTATTTCTTTCCAATATTCTATTTAATTAGTAGTATTGTATCAAAAAAGGACAATAATATTTTCTTAATTTGTCACTTGTTATTTAAGGTAACTTTGTGTCTTTATTTTTCGGACACCACTTTCATATGAACTTTCTTCTTAAAAGGGTACGGCGTAAGGCAAATATCTAGATTCATTGTTCCGCTTTCAAGATGGTGAGTTTTCCTTTATTAGCAAACTCTGCATGTCTTTCATTAGTGATTGGATATGCCTTCTTATTTAAATAAAACATTTTTGTGTAAATAACTAAAGAACAATATATGCTTCAATATGAAAACATATGCTAGTGCGTATAAGCAATTAATTATCTGTTTACTACACAATTATATTAGTTAAATGCTTATCATAAATGGCAGCATTATGTTTTATATAAAAGCAGGTTAAAGTTCAGGCAACTAAAATTGATAAACATAAGTTGGTCTTTGCCTTAAGGATGATATTTTTTTTTATAAATAAAAGGGACCTTTGGGTGAATAAAATAGGTAAATATGGGACCTTTGGGCGAATTCAAAAATAAAAATAGTTTCTTCATCGGAATTATTTCTTTCCAATATTCTATTTAATTATTAGTATTGTATCAAAAAGGGACAATAATATGTTCTTAATTTGTCACTTGTTATTTAAGGTAACTTTGTGTCTTTATTTTTCGAACACCACCTTCATATGTCCTTTCTTCTTAAAAGGGTAAGGCGTGAGGCAAATGTCTTGATTCATTGTTCCGCTTTCAAGATAGTGAGTTTTCCCTTATTAGCAAACTCCGCTTGTCTTTCATTACTGATTGGATATGCCTTGTTATTTAAATAAAACATTTTTGAGTAAATAACTAAAGAACAATCTATGCTTCAATACGAAAATATTTTCTAGTGCGTATAAGCAATTAAGTATCTATATACTACACTGTTATATTAGTAAAATGCTTATCATTGAAGGCAGCATTATGTTTTATATTAAAGAAGGTTAGTTCAAATTATTGCAACAAAAATTGATCAACATAAGTTGGTCTTTGCCTTAAGGATGATATTTTTTTTATAAATAAAAGGGACCTTTGGGTGAATAAAATAGGTAAATATGGGACCTTTGTGCGAATTCAAAAATAAAAAAAGGTTTCTTCATCGGAATTATTTCTTTCCAATATTCTATTTAATTATTAGTATTGTATCAAAAAAGGACAATAATATTTTCTTAATTTGTCACTTGTTATTTAAGGTAACTTTGTGTCTTTATTTTTCGAACACCACTTTCATATGAACTTTCTTCTTAAAAGGGTACGGCGTAAGGCAAATATCTAGATTCTTTGTTCCGCTTTCAAGATGGTGAGTTTTGCTTTGTTAACAAACTCTGCATGTCTTTCATTAGTGATTGGATATGCCTTCTTATTTAAATAAAACATTTTTGTGTAAATAACTAAAGAACAATATATGCTTCAATTTGAAAACATATGCTAGTGCGTATAAACAATTAATTATCTGTTTACTACACAATTATATTAGTTAAATGCTTATCATTAATGGCAGCATTATGTTTTATATTTAAGCAGGTTAAAGTTCAGGCAACTAAAATTGATAAACATAAGTTGGTCTTTGCCTTAAGGATGATAATTTTTTGATAAATAAACGGGACCTTTGGGTGAATAAAATAGGTAAATATGGGACCTTTGGGCGAATTCAAAAATAAAAAATAGTTTCTTCATCGGAATTTTTGTTTCCAATATTCTATTTAATTATAGTATTTTATCAAAAAAGGACAGTAATATGTTCTTCATTTGTCACTTGTTATGTAAGGTCACTTTGTGTCTTTATTTTTCGAAAACCACTTTCATATCAACTTTCTTCTTAAAAGGGTACGACGTAAGGCAAATATCTAGATTCGTTGTTCCGCTTTCAAGATGGTGAGTTTTCCTTTATTAGCAAACTTTGCATGTCTTTCATTACTGATTGGATATGCCTTGTTATTAAAATAAAACATTTTTGTGTAAATAACTAAAGAACAATCTATGCTTCAATATGAAAATATTTTCTAGTGCGTATAAGCAATTAATTATCTATTTACCACACAATTATATTAGTTAAATGCTAATCAGTAATGGCAGCATTCTGTTTTATATTTAAGAATGTTAAAGTTCATGCAACTAAAATTGATAAACATAAGTTGGTATTTGCCTTAAGGATGATATTTTTTTTAAATAAAAGGGACCTTTGGGTGAATAAAATAGGTAAATATGGGACCTTTGGGCGAATTCAAAAATAAAAAAATAGTTTCTTCATCGGAATTATTTCTTTCCAATATTCTATTTAATTATTAGTATTGTATCAAAAAAGGACAATAATATGTTCTACATTTATTACTTGTTATTTAAGGTAACTTTGTGTCTTTATTTTCCGAACACCACTTTCATATCAACTTTCTTCTTAAAAGGGTACAGCGTAAGGCAAATATCTTGATTCATTTTTCCGCTTTCAAGATAGTGAGTTTTCCTTTATTAGCAAACTCTGCATTCTTTCATTACTGTTGGATATGCCTTGTTATTTAAAATAAAACATTTTTGAGTAAATAACTAAAGAACAATCTATGCTCCAATATGAAAATATTTTCTAGTGCGTATTACTCAATTTATTTCACTTGACTGGGCGGAGTTTAACCGGTTCGCTCATAATAAACCAGTCCATCTATAGATAGGTGTTTTAGAATAAACTCATCAATGAAGTGTCCAGTCATTCTTTTGTAAATTCCTTTGATGACACTGATAGGTTATTAGAAATCAGTTATAATTATAACGGTAATCATCCTTATCACACACATCTTCAAATAGACTGTCCTTATGCAAATTAAAACGTAAGCTCCGCCCGATCAGTTGAAATAACATTGGTAATATAAGCAATTAAGTATCTATATACTACACTGTTATATTAGTAAAATGCTTATCATTGAAGGCAGCATTATGTTTTATATTAAAGAAGGTTAGTTAAAATTATTGCAACTAAAATTGATCAACATAAGTTGGTCTTTGCCTTAAGGATGATATTTTTTTTTATAAATAAAAGGGACCTTTGGGTGAATAAAATAGGTAAATATGGGACCTTTGGGCGAATTCAAAAATAAAAAATAGTTTCTTCATCGGAATTATTTCTTTCCAATATTCTATTTAATTATTAGTATTGTATCAAAAAAGGACAATAATATTTTCTTAATTTGTCACTTGTTATTCAAGGTAACTTTGTGTCTTTATTTTTCGAACACCACTTTCATATGAACTTTCTTCTTAAAAGGGTACGGCGTAAGGCAAATATCTAGATTCATTGTTCCGCTTTCAAGATGGTGAGTTTTGCTTTATTAGCAAACTCTGCATGTCTTTCATTAGTGATTGGATATGCCTTCTTATTTAAATAAAACATTTTTGTGTAAATAACTAAAGAACAATATATGCTTCAATATGAAAACATATGCTAGTGCGTATAAGCAATTAATTATCTGTTTACTACACAATTATATTAGTTAAATGCTTATCATTAATGGCAGCATTATGTTTTATATTAAAGCAGGTTAAAGTTCAGGCAACTTAAATTGATAAACATAAGTTGGTCTTTGCCTTAAGGATGATAATTTTTTGATAAATAAACGGGACCTTTGGGTGAATAAAATATGTAAATATGGGACCTTTGGGCGAATTCAAAAATAAAAAATAGTTTCTTCATCGGAATTATTTCTTTCCAATATTCTATTTAATTATTAGTATTGTATCAAAAAGGGACAATAATATGTTCTTCATTTGTCACTTGTTATTTAAGGTCACTTTGTGTCTTTATTTTTCGAAAAACACTTTCATATCAACTTTCTTCTTAAAAGGGTACGACGTAAGGCAAATATCTAGATTCGTTGTTCCGCTTTCAAGATGGTGAGTTTTCCTTTATAAGCAAACTT
Source organism: Mytilus trossulus (assembly GCF_036588685.1). NCBI lineage: Eukaryota > Metazoa > Mollusca > Bivalvia > Mytilida > Mytilidae > Mytilus > Mytilus trossulus. Next base: position 51,250,962 of record NC_086378.1, read on the forward strand.
TGCATGTCTTTCATTACTGATTGGATATGCCTTGTTATTATAATAAAACATTTTTGTGTAAATAACTAAAGAACAATCTATGCTTCAATATGAAAGTATTTTCTAGTGCGTATAAGCAATTAATTATCTATTTACCACACAATTATATTAGTTAAATGCTAATCAGTAATGGCAGCATTATGGTTTATATTAAAGAATGTTAAAGTTCATGCAACTAAAATTGATAAACATAAGTTGGTATTTGCCTTAAGGTTGATAATGTTTTGATCAATTAAAGGGACCTTTGGGTGAATAAAATAGGTAAATATGGGACCTTTTGGCGAATTCAAAAATAAAAAAATAGTTTCTTCATCGGAATTATTTCTTTCCAATATTCTATTTAATTATTAGTATTGTATCAAAAAAGGACAATAATATGTTCTACATTTATTACTTGTTATTTAAGGTAACTTTGTGTCTTTATTTTCCGAACACCACTTTCATATCAACTTTCTTCTTAAAAGGGTAAGGCGTGAGGCAAATGTCTTGATTCATTGTTCCGCTTTCAAGATAGTGAGTTTTCCCTTATTAGCAAACTCCGCATGTCTTTCATTACTGATTGGATATGCCTTGTTATTTAAATAAAACATTTTTGTGTAAATAACTAAAGAACAATCTATGCTTCAATATGAAAATATTTACTAGTGCGTATAAGCAATTAAGTAACTATATTCTACACTGTTATATTAGTAAAATGCTTATCATTGAAGGCAACATTATGTTTTATATTAAAGAAGGTTAAAGTTATTGCAACTAAAATTGATAAACATATGTTGATATTTGCCTTAAGGTTGATAATGTTTTGATCAATTAAAGGGACCTTTGGGTGAATAAAATAAGTAAATATGGAACCTTTGGGCGAATTCAAAAATAAAAAAAAGTTTCTTCATTGGAATTATTTCTTTCCAATATTCTATTTAATTATTAGTATTGTATCAAAAAAGGACCATTATATTTTCTTAATTTGTCACTTGTTATTTAAGGTAACTTTGTGTTTATTTTTCGAACACCACCTTCATATGTCCTTTCTTCTTAAAAGGGTAAGGCGTGAGGCAAATGTCTTGATTCATTGTTCCGCTTTCAAGATAGTGAGTTTTCCCTTATTAGCAAACTCCGCATGTCTTTCATTTCTGATTGGATATGCCTTGTTATTAAAATAAAACATTTTTGTGTAAATAACTAAATAACAATCTATGCTTCAATATGAAAATATTTTCTTGTGCGTATAAGCAATTTATTATCTATATACTACACGGTTATATTAGTAAAATGCTTATCATTGAAGGCAGCATTATGTTTTATATTAAAGAAGGTTAAAGTTATTGCAACTAAAATTGATAAACATATGTTGATATTTGCCTTAAGGTTGATAATGTTTTGATCAATTAAAGGGACCTTTGGGTGAATAAAATAAGTGAATATGGGACCTTTGGGCGAATTCAAAAATAAAAAAAAGTTTCTTCATCGGAGTTATTTCTTTCCGATATTCTGTTTAATTATTAATGTTGTATCAAAAAAGGACAATAAAATGTTCTTCATTTGTCACTTGTTATTTAAGGTAACTTTGTGTCTTTATTTTTCGAACACCACCTTCATATGTCCTTTCTTCTTAAAAGGGTAAGGCGTGAGGCAAATGTCTTGATTCATTGTTCCGCTTTCAAGATAGTGAGTTTTCCCTTATTAGCAAACTCCGCATGTCTTTCATTACTGATTGGATATGCCTTGTTATTTAAATAAAACATTTTTGTGTAAATAACTAAAGAACAATCTATGCTTCAATATGAAAATATTTATTAGTGCGTATAAGCAATTAAGTATCTATATACTACACTGTTATATTAGTAAAATGCTTATCATTGAAGGCAACATTATGTTTTATATTAAAGAAGGTTAAAGTTATTGCAACTAAAATTGATAAACATATGTTGATATTTGCCTTAAGGTTGATAATGTTTTGATCAATTAAAGGGACCTTTGGGTGAATTAAATAGGTAAATATGGGACCTTTGGGCGAATTCAAAAATAAAAAAAAAGTTTCTTCATCGGAATTATTTCTTTCCAATAATCTATTTAATTAGTAGTATTGTATCAAAAAAGGACAATAATATTTTCTTAATTTGTCACTTGTTATTTAAGGTAACTTTGTGTCTTTATTTTTCGGACACCACTTTCATATGAACTTTCTTCTTAAAAGGGTACGGCGTAAGGCAAATATCTAGATTCATTGTTCCGCTTTCAAGATGGTGAGTTTTCCTTTATTAGCAAACTCTGCATGTCTTTCATTAGTGATTGGATATGCCTTCTTATTTAAATAAAACATTTTTATGTAAATAACTAAAGAACAATATATACTTCAATATGAAAACATATGCTAGTGCGTATAAGCAATTAATTATCTGTTTACTACACAATTATATTAGTTAAATGCTTATCATAAATGGCAGCATTATGTTTTATATTAAAGCAGGTTAAAGTTCATGCAACTAAAATTGATAAACATAAGTTGGTCTTTGCCTTAAGGATGATATTTTTTTTTATAAATAAAAGGGACCTTTGGGTGAATAAAATAGGTAAATATGGGACCTTTGGGCGAATTCAAAAATAAAAATAGTTTCTCCATCGGAATTATTTCTTTCCAATATTCTATTTAATTATTAGTATTGTATCAAAAAGGGACAATAATATGTTCTTAATTTGTCACTTGTTATTTAAGGTAACTTTGTGTCTTTATTTTTCGAACACCACCTTCATATGTCCTTTCTTCTTAAAAGGGAAAGGCGTGAGGCAAATGTCTTGATTCATTGTTCCGCTTTCAAGATAGTGAGTTTTCCCTTATTAGCAAACTCCGCATGTCTTTCATTACTGATTGGATATGCCTTGTTATTTAAATAAAACATTTTTGAGTAAATAACTAAAGAACAATCTATGCTTCAATACGAAAATATTTTCTAGTGCGTATAAGCAATTAAGTATCTATATACTACACTGTTATATTAGTAAAATGCTTATCATTGAAGGCAGCATTATGTTTTATATTAAAGAAGGTTAGTTAAAATTATTGCAACTAAAATTGATCAACATATGTTGATATTTGCCTTAAGGATGATATTTTTTTTTATAAATAAAAGGGACCTTTGGGTGAATAAAATAGGTAAATATGGGACCTTTGGGCGAATTCAAAAATAAAAAATAGTTTCTTCATCGGAATTATTTCTTTCCAATATTCTATTTAATTATTAGTATTGTATCAAAAAAGGACAATAATATTTTCTTAATTTGTCACTTGTTATTTAAGGTAACTTTGTGTCTTTATTTTTCGAACACCACTTTCATATGAACTTTCTTCTTAAAAGGGTACGGCGTAAGGCAAATATCTAGATTCATTGTTCCGCTTTCAAGATGGTGAGTTTTGCTTTATTAGCAAACTCTGCATGTCTTTCATTAGTGATTGGATATGCCTTCTTATTTAAATAAAACATTTTTGTGTAAATAACTAAAGAACAATGTATGCTTCAATATGAAAACATATGCTAGTGCGTATAAGCAATTAATTATCTGTTTACTACACAATTATATTAGTTAAATGCTTATCATTAATGACAGCATTATGTTTTATATTAAAGCAGGTTAAAGTTCAGGCAACTTAAATTGATAAACATAAGTTGGTCTTTGCCTTAAGGATGATAATTTTTTGATAAATAAACGGGACCTTTGGGTGAATAAAATAGGTAAATATGGGACCTTTGGGCGAATTCAAAAATAAAAAATAGTTTCTTCATCGGAATTATTTCTTTCCAATATTCTATTTAATTATTAGTATTGTATCAAAAAGGGACAATAATATGTTCTTCATTTGTCACTTGTTATTTAAGGTCACTTTGTGTCTTTATTTTTCGAAAAACACTTTCATATCAACTTTCTTCTTAAAAGGGTACGACGTAAGGCAAATATCTAGATTCGTTGTTCCGCTTTCAAGATGGTGAGTTTTCCTTTATTAGCAAACTTTGCATGTCTTTCATTACTGATTGGATATGCCTTGTTATTAAAATAAAACATTTTTGTGTAAATAACTAAAGAACAATCTATGCTTCAATATGAAAGTATTTTCTAGTGCGTATAAGCAATTAATTATCTATTTACCACACAATTATATTAGTTAAATGCTAATCAGTAATGGCAGCATTATGTTTTATATTAAAGAATGTTAAAGTTCATGCAACTAAAATTGATAAACTTAAGTTGGTATTTGCCTTAAGGATGATATTTTTTTTATAAATAAAAGGGACCTTTGGGTGAATAAAATAGGTAAATATGGGACCTTTTGGCGAATTCAAAAATAAAAAAATAGTTTCTTCATCGGAATTATTTCTTTCCAATATTCTATTTAATTATTAGTATTGTATCAAAAAAGGACAATAATATGTTCTACATTTATTACTTGTTATTTAAGGTAACTTTGTGTCTTTATTTTCCGAACACCACTTTCATATCAACTTTCTTCTTAAAAGGGTACAGCGTAAGGCAAATATCTTGATTCATTTTTCCGCTTTCAAGATAGTGAGTTTTCCTTTATTAGCAAACTCTGCATGTCTTTCATTACTGATTGGATATGCCTTGTTATTTAAATAAAACATTTTTGAGTTAATAACTAAAGAACAATCTATGCTTCAATGTGAAAATATTTTCTAGTGCGTATAAGCAATTAAGTATCTATATACTACACTGTTATATTAGTAAAATGCTTATCATTGAAGGCAGCATTATGTTTTATATTAAAGAAGGTTAGTTAAAATTATTGCAACTAAAATTGATCAACATAAGTTGGTATTTGCCTTAAGGTTGATAATGTTTTGATCAATTAAAAGGACCTTTGGGTGAATAAAATAAGTAAATATGGGACCTTTGGGCGAATTCAAAAATAAAAAAAAAGTTTCTTCATCGGAATTATTTCTTTCCAATATTCTATTTAATTATTAGTATTTTTTCAAAAAAGGACAATAAATATTTTCTTCATTTGTCACCTGTTATTTAAGGTAACTTTGTGTCTTTATTTTCCGAACACCACTTTCATATCAACTTTCTTAAAATGATACGGCGTAAGGCAAATATCTTGATTCATTTTTCCGCTTTCGAGATGGTGAGTTTTCCTTTATTAGCAAACTCTGCATGTCGTTCATTACTGATTGGGTATGCCTTTTTATTTAAAAAAAAACATTTTTGTGTAAAAAAATAAAGAACAATCTATGCTTCAATATGAAAATATAATTATTCTAATGCGTATAAGCAAGTAATTATCTATGAACTTCACTACTATATTCGTAAAATGCTTATCATTAATGACAGCATTATGCTTTATATCAAGGTTAAATGTCATGCTACAAAAATTCATAAACGTAAGTTGGGCATTACCCTAAGGTTTGCAGTTTTTTTTATAAATAAAAGGGACCTTTGGGTGAATAAAATAAGTTAATATGGGACCTTTGGGCGAATTCAAAAATTAAAAATAGTTTCTTCATCGGAGTTATTTCTTTCCGATATTCTATTTAATTATTAATGTTGTATCAAAAAAGGACAATAATATGTTCTTCATTTGTCACTTGTTATTTAAGGTAACTTTGTGTCTTTATTTTTCGAACACCACCTTTATATGACCTTTCTTCTTAAAAGGGTAAGGCGTGAGGCAAATGTCTTGATTCATTGTTCCGCTTTCAAGATGGTGAGTTTTCCTTTATTAGCAAACTCCGCATGTTTTGTATTACTGATTGGATATGCCTTGTTATTTAAATAAAACATTGTTAAGTAAATAACTAAAGAACAATCTATGCTTCAATATGAAAATATTTACTAGTGCGTATAAGTAATTAAGTATCTATATACTACACTGTTATATTAGTAAAACGCTTATCATTGAAGGCCACATTATGTTTTATATTAAAGCAGGTTAAAGTTCATGCAACTAAAATTGATCAACATAAGTTGGTCTTTGCCTTAAGGATGATATTTTTTTTATAAATAAAAGGGACCTTTGGGTGAATAAAATAGGTAAATATGGGACCTTTGGGCGAATTCAAAAATAAAAATAGTTTCTTCATCGGAATTATTTCTTTCCAATATTCTATTTAATTATTAGTATTGTATCAAAAAAGGACAATAATATTTTCTTAATTTGTCACTTGTTATTTAAGGTAACTTTGTGTCTTTATTTTTCGAACACCACTTTCATATGAACTTTCTTCTTAAAAGGGTACGGCGTAAGGCAAATATCTAGATTCATTGTTCCGCTTTCAAGATGGTGAGTTTTCCTTTATTAGCAAACTCTGCATGTCTTTCATTAGTGATTGGATATGCCTTCTTATCTAAATAAAAAAAATTTGTGTAAATAACTAAAGAACAATATATGCTTCAATATGAAAACATATGCTAGTGCGTATAAGCAATTAATTATCTGTTTACTACACAATTATATTAGTTAAATGCTTATCATTAATGGCAGCATTATGTTTTATATTTAAGCAGGTTAAAGTTCATGCAACTAAAATTGATAAACATAAGTTGGTCTTTGCCTTAAGGATGATATTTTTTTTATAAATAAAAGGGACCTTTGGGTGAATAAAATAAGTAAATATGGGACCTTTGGGCGAATTCAAAAATTAAAAATAGTTTCTTCATCGGAGTTATTTCTTTCCGATATTCTGTTTAATTATTAATGTTGTATCAAAAAAGGACAATAATATGTTCTTCATTTGTAACTTGTTATTTTAGGTAATTTTGTGTCTTTATTTTCCGAACACCACTTTCATATCAACTTTCTTCTTAAAAGGGTACAGCGTAAGGCAAATATCTTGATTTATTTTTCCGCTTTCAAGATAGTGAGTTTTCCTTTATTAGCAAACTCTGCATGTCTTTTATTACTGATTGGATATGCCTTGTTATTTAAATAAAACATTTTTGAGTAAATAACTAAAGAACAATCTATGCTTCAATATGAAAATATTTTCTAGTGCGTATAAGCAATTAAGTATATATATACTACACTGTTATATTAGTAAAATGCTTATCATTGAAGGCAGCATTATGTTTTATATTAAAGAAGGTTAGTTAAAATTATTGCAACTAAAATTGATCAACATAAGTTGGTCTTTGCCTTAAGGATGATATTTTTTTTATAAATAAAAGGGACCTTTGGGTGAATAAAATAGGTAAATATGGGACCTTTGGGCGAATTCAAAAATAAAAAATAGTTTCTTCATCGGAATTATTTCTTTCCAATATTCTATTTAATTATTAGTATTGTATCAAAAAAGGACAATAATATTTTCTTAATTTGTCACTTGTTATTTAAGGTAACTTTGTGTCTTTATTTTTCGAACACCACTTTCATATGAACTTTCTTCTTAAAAGGGTACGGCGTAAGGCAAATATCTAGATTCATTGTTCCGCTTTCAAGATGGTGAGTTTTGCTTTATTAGCAAACTCTGCATGTCTTTCATTAGTGATTGGATATGCCTTCTTTTTAAATAAAACATTTTTGTGTAAATAACTAAAGAACAATATATGCTTCAATATGAAAACATATGCTAGTGCGTATAAACAATTAATTATCTGTTTACTACACAATTATATTAGTAAAATGCTTATCATTGAAGGCAACATTATGTTTTATATTAAAGCAGGTTAAAGTTCATGCAACTAAAATTGATAAACATAAGTTGGTATTTGCCTTAAGGATGATAATTTGTTGATAAATAAACGGGACCTTTGGGTGAATAAGATAGGTAAATATGGGACCTTTGGGCGAATTCAAAAATAAAAAATAGTTTCTTCATCGGAATTTTTGTTTCCAATATTCTATTTAATTATTAGTATTTTATCAAAAAAGGACAGTAATATATTCTTCATTTGTCACTTGTTATTTAAGGTCACTTTGTGTCTTTATTTTTCGAAAACCACTTTCATATCAACTTTCTTCTTAAAAGGGTTCGGCGTAAGGCAAATATCCAGATTCGTTGTTCCGCTTTCAAGATGGTGAGTTTTCCTTTATTAGCAAACTTTGCATGTCTTTCATTACTGATTGGATATGCCTTCTTATTAAAATAAAACATTTTTGTGTAAATAACTAAAGAACAATCTATGCTTCAATATGAAAATATTTTCTAGTGCGTATAAGCAATTAATTATCTATTTACCACACAATTATATTAGTTAAATGCTAATCAGTAATGGCAGCATTCTGTTTTATATTAAAGAATGTTAAAGTTCATGCAACTAAAATTGATAAACATAAGTTGGTATTTGCCTTAAGGATGATATTTTTTTTTTAAATAAAAGGGACCTTTGGGTGAATAAAATAGGTAAATATGGGACCTTTGGGCGAATTCAAAAATAAAAAAATAGTTTCTTCATCGGAATTATTTCTTTCCAATATTCTATTTAATTATTAGTATTGTATCAAAAAAGGACAATAATATGTTCTACATTTATTACTTGTTATTTAATGTAACTTTGTGTCTTTATTTTCCGAACACCACTTTTATATCAACTTTCTTCTTAAAATGGTACAGCGTAAGGCAAATATCTTGATTCATTTTTCCGCTTTCAAGATAGTGAGTTTTCCTTTATTAGCAAACTCTGCATGTTTTTCATTACTGATTGGATATGCCTTGTTATTTAAATAAAACATTTTTGAGTAAATAACTAAAGAACAATCTATGCTTCAATATGAAAATATTTTCTAGTGCGTATAAGCAATTAAGTATCTATATACTACACTGTTATATTAGTAAAATGCTTATCATTGAAGGCAGCATTATGTTTTATATTAAAGAAGGTTAGTTAAAATTATTGCAACTAAAATTGATCAACATAAGTTGGTATTTGCCTTAAGGTTGATAATGTTTTGATCAATTAAAAGGACCTTTGGGTGAATAAAATAAGTAAATATGGGACCTTTGGGCGAATTCAAAAATAAAAAAAAAGTTTCTTCATCGGAATTATTTCTTTCCAATATTCTATTTAATTATTAGTATTGTATCAAAAAAGGACAATTAATATTTTCTTCATCTGTCACCTGTTATTTAAGGTAACTTTGTGTCTTTATTTTCCGAACACCACTTTCATTTCAACTTTCTTCTTAAAATGATACGGCGTAAGGCAAATATCTTGATTCATTTTTCCGCTTTCAAGATGGTTAGTTTTCCTTTATAAGCAAACTCTGCATGTCTTTCATTACTGATTGGGTATGCCTTTTTATTTAAAAAAAACATTTTTGTGTAAAAATAAAGAACAATCTATGCTTCAATATGAAAATATAATTATTCTAATGCGTATAAGCAAGTAATTATCTATGAACTTCACTACTATATTCGTAAAATGCTTATCATTAATGACAGCATTATGCTTTATATCAAAGAAGGTTAAATGTCATGCTACAAAAATTCATAAACGTAAGTTGGGCATTACCTTAAGGTTTGCAGTTTTTTTATAAATAAAAGGGACCTTTGGGTGAATAAAATAAGTAAATATGGGACCTTTGGGCGAATTCAAAAATTAAAAATAGTTTCTTCATCGGAGTTATTTCTTTCCGATATTCTGTTTAATTATTAATGTTGTATCAAAAAAGGACAATAATATGTTCTTCATTTGTCACTTGTTATTTAAGGTAACTTTGTGTCTTTATTTTTCGAACACCACCTTCATATGTCCTTTCTTCTTAAAAGGGTAAGGCGTGAGGCAAATGTCTTGATTCATTGTTCCGCTTTCAAGATAGTGAGTTTTCCCTTATTAGCAAACTCCGCTTGTCTTTCATTACTGATTGGATATGCCTTGTTATTTAAATAAAACATTTTTGAGTAAATAACTAAAGAACAATCTATGCTTCAATACGAAAATATTTTCTAGTGCGTATAAGCAATTAAGTATCTATATACTACACTGTTATATTAGTAAAATGCTTATCATTGAAGGCAGCATTATGTTTTATATTAAAGAAGGTTAGTTCAAATTATTGCAACAAAAATTGATCAACATAAGTTGGTCTTTGCCTTAAGGATGATATTTTTTTTATAAATAAAAGGGACCTTTGGGTGAATAAAATAGGTAAATATGGGACCTTTGTGCGAATTCAAAAATAAAAAAAGGTTTCTTCATCGGAATTATTTCTTTCCAATATTCTATTTAATTATTAGTATTGTATCAAAAAAGGACAATAATATTTTCTTAATTTGTCACTTGTTATTTAAGGTAACTTTGTGTCTTTATTTTTCGAACACCACTTTCATATGAACTTTCTTCTTAAAAGGGTACGGCGTAAGGCAAATATCTAGATTCTTTGTTCCGCTTTCAAGATGGTGAGTTTTGCTTTGTTAACAAACTCTGCATGTCTTTCATTAGTGATTGGATATGCCTTCTTATTTAAATAAAACATTTTTGTGTAAATAACTAAAGAACAATATATGCTTCAATTTGAAAACATATGCTAGTGCGTATAAACAATTAATTATCTGTTTACTACACAATTATATTAGTAAAATGCTTATCATTGAAGGCAACATTATGTTTTATATTAAAGCAGGTTAAAGTTCATGCAACTAAAATTGATAAACATAAGTTGGTATTTGCCTTAAGGATGATAATTTGTTGATAAATAAACGGGACCTTTGGGTGAATAAGATAGGTAAATATGGGACCTTTGGGCGAATTCAAAAATAAAAAATAGTTTCTTCATCGGAATTTTTGTTTCCAATATTCTATTTAATTATTAGTATTTTATCAAAAAAGGACAGTAATATATTCTTCATTTGTCACTTGTTATTTAAGGTCACTTTGTGTCTTTATTTTTCGAAAACCACTTTCATATCAACTTTCTTCTTAAAAGGGTTCGGCGTAAGGCAAATATCCAGATTCGTTGTTCCGCTTTCAAGATGGTGAGTTTTCCTTTATTAGCAAACTTTGCATGTCTTTCATTACTGATTGGATATGCCTTCTTATTAAAATAAAACATTTTTGTGTAAATAACTAAAGAACAATCTATGCTTCAATATGAAAATATTTTCTAGTGCGTATAAGCAATTAATTATCTATTTACCACACAATTATATTAGTTAAATGCTAATCAGTAATGGCAGCATTCTGTTTTATATTAAAGAATGTTAAAGTTCATGCAACTAAAATTGATAAACATAAGTTGGTATTTGCCTTAAGGATGATATTTTTTTTTTAAATAAAAGGGACCTTTGGGTGAATAAAATAGGTAAATATGGGACCTTTGGGCGAATTCAAAAATAAAAAAAATAGTTTCTTCATCGGAATTATTTCTTTCCAATATTCTATTTAATTATTAGTATTGTATCAAAAAAGGACAATAATATGTTCTACATTTATTACTTGTTATTTAATGTAACTTTGTGTCTTTATTTTCCGAACACCACTTTTATATCAACTTTCTTCTTAAAATGGTACAGCGTAAGGCAAATATCTTGATTCATTTTTCCGCTTTCAAGATAGTGAGTTTTCCTTTATTAGCAAACTCTGCATGTTTTTCATTACTGATTGGATATGCCTTGTTATTTAAATAAAACATTTTTGAGTAAATAACTAAAGAACAATCTATGCTTCAATATGAAAATATTTTCTAGTGCGTATAAGCAATTAAGTATCTATATACTACACTGTTATATTAGTAAAATGCTTATCATTGAAGGCAGCATTATGTTTTATATTAAAGAAGGTTAGTTAAAATTATTGCAACTAAAATTGATCAACATAAGTTGGTATTTGCCTTAAGGTTGATAATGTTTTGATCAATTAAAAGGACCTTTGGGTGAATAAAATAAGTAAATATGGGACCTTTGGGCGAATTCAAAAATAAAAAAAAAGTTTCTTCATCGGAATTATTTCTTTCCAATATTCTATTTAATTATTAGTATTGTATCAAAAAAGGACAATTAATATTTTCTTCATCTGTCACCTGTTATTTAAGGTAACTTTGTGTCTTTATTTTCCGAACACCACTTTCATTTCAACTTTCTTCTTAAAATGATACGGCGTAAGGCAAATATCTTGATTCATTTTTCCGCTTTCAAGATGGTTAGTTTTCCTTTATAAGCAAACTCTGCATGTCTTTCATTACTGATTGGGTATGCCTTTTTATTTAAAAAAAACATTTTTGTGTAAAAATAAAGAACAATCTATGCTTCAATATGAAAATATAATTATTCTAATGCGTATAAGCAAGTAATTATCTATGAACTTCACTACTATATTCGTAAAATGCTTATCATTAATGACAGCATTATGCTTTATATCAAAGAAGGTTAAATGTCATGCTACAAAAATTCATAAACGTAAGTTGGGCATTACCTTAAGGTTTGCAGTTTTTTTATAAATAAAAGGGACCTTTGGGTGAATAAAATAAGTAAATATGGGACCTTTGGGCGAATTCAAAAATTAAAAATAGTTTCTTCATCGGAGTTATTTCTTTCCGATATTCTGTTTAATTATTAATGTTGTATCAAAAAAGGACAATAATATGTTCTTCATTTGTCACTTGTTATTTAAGGTAACTTTGTGTCTTTATTTTTCGAACACCACCTTTATATGACCTTTCTTCTTAAAAGGGTAAGGCGTGAGGCAAATGTCTTGATTCATTGTTCCGCTTTCAAGATGGTGAGTTTTCCGTTATTAGCAAACTCCGCATGTCTTTTAATATGTTCTACATTTGTTACTTGTTATTTAAGGTAACTTTGTGTCTTTATTTTCCGAACACCACTTTCATATCACCTTTCTTCTTAAAAGGGTACAGCGTAAGGCAAATATCTTGATTCATTTTTCCGCTTTCAAGATAGTGAGTTTTCCTTTATTAGCAAACTTTGCATGTCTTTCATTACTGATTGGATATGCCTTCTTATTAAAATAAAACATTTTTGTGTAAATAACTAAAGAACAATCTATGCTTCAATATGAAAATATTTTCTAGTGCGTATAAGCAATTAATTATCTATTTACCACACAATTATATTAGTTAAATGCTAATCAGTAATGGCAGCATTCTGTTTTATATTAAAGAATGTTAAAGTTCATGCAACTAAAATTGATAAACATAAGTTGGTATTTGCCTTAAGGATGATATTTTTTTTTTAAATAAAAGGGACCTTTGGGTGAATAAAATAGGTAAATATGGGACCTTTGGGCGAATTCAAAAATAAAAAAATAGTTTCTTCATCGGAATTATTTCTTTCCAATATTCTATTTAATTATTAGTATTGTATCAAAAAAGGACAATAATATGTTCTACATTTATTACTTGTTATTTAATGTAACTTTGTGTCTTTATTTTCCGAACACCACTTTTATATCAACTTTCTTCTTAAAATGGTACAGCGTAAGGCAAATATCTTGATTCATTTTTCCGCTTTCAAGATAGTGAGTTTTCCTTTATTAGCAAACTCTGCATGTTTTTCATTACTGATTGGATATGCCTTGTTATTTAAATAAAACATTTTTGAGTAAATAACTAAAGAACAATCTATGCTTCAATATGAAAATATTTTCTAGTGCGTATAAGCAATTAAGTATCTATATACTACACTGTTATATTAGTAAAATGCTTCTCATTGAAGGCAGCATTATGTTTTATATTAAAGAAGGTTAGTTAAAATTATTGCAACTAAAATTGATCAACATAAGTTGGTATTTGCCTTAAGGTTGATAATGTTTTGATCAATTAAAAGGACCTTTGGGTGAATAAAATAAGTAAATATGGGACCTTTGGGCGAATTCAAAAATAAAAAAAAAGTTTCTTCATCGGAATTATTTCTTTCCAATATTCTATTTAATTATTAGTATTGTATCAAAAAAGGACAATTAATATTTTCTTCATCTGTCACCTGTTATTTAAGGTAACTTTGTGTCTTTATTTTCCGAACACCACTTTCATTTCAACTTTCTTCTTAAAATGATACGGCGTAAGGCAAATATCTTGATTCATTTTTCCGCTTTCAAGATGGTTAGTTTTCCTTTATAAGCAAACTCTGCATGTCTTTCATTACTGATTGGGTATGCCTTTTTATTTAAAAAAAACATTTTTGTGTAAAAATAAAGAACAATCTATGCTTCAATATGAAAATATAATTATTCTAATGCGTATAAGCAAGTAATTATCTATGAACTTCACTACTATATTCGTAAAATGCTTATCATTAATGACAGCATTATGCTTTATATCAAAGAAGGTTAAATGTCATGCTACAAAAATTCATAAACGTAAGTTGGGCATTACCTTAAGGTTTGCAGTTTTTTTATAAATAAAAGGGACCTTTGGGTGAATAAAATAAGTAAATATGGGACCTTTGGGCGAATTCAAAAATTAAAAATAGTTTCTTCATCGGAGTTATTTCTTTCCGATATTCTGTTTAATTATTAATGTTGTATCAAAAAAGGACAATAATATGTTCTTCATTTGTCACTTGTTATTTAAGGTAACTTTGTGTCTTTATTTTTCGAACACCACCTTTATATGACCTTTCTTCTTAAAAGGGTAAGGCGTGAGGCAAATGTCTTGATTCATTGTTCCGCTTTCAAGATGGTGAGTTTTCCGTTATTAGCAAACTCCGCATGTCTTTTAATATGTTCTACATTTGTTACTTGTTATTTAAGGTAACTTTGTGTCTTTATTTTCCGAACACCACTTTCATATCACCTTTCTTCTTAAAAGGGTACAGCGTAAGGCAAATATCTTGATTCATTTTTCCGCTTTCAAGATAGTGAGTTTTCCTTTATTAGCAAACTCTGCATGTCTTTCATTATTGATTGGATACGTCTTGTTATTTAGATAAAACATTTTTGTGTAAATAACTAAAGAACAATTTATGCTTCAATATGAAAATATTTTCTAGTACGTATAAGCAATTAATTATCTATATACTACACTGTTATATTAGTTAAATGCTTACCATTAATGACAGCATTATGTTTTATATTAAAGTAAGTTAAAGTTCATGCAACTAAAATTGATAATCATAAATTGGTATTTGCCTTAAGGTTGATAATGTTTTGATCAATTAAAGGGACCTTTGGGTGAATAAAATAAGTAAAAATGGGACCTTTGGGCGAATTCAAAAATAAAAAAAAGTTTCTTCATCGTAATTATTTCTTTCCAATATTCTATTTAATTATTAGTATTGTATCAAAAAAGGACAATAATATTTTCTTAATTTGTCACTTGTTGTTTAAGGTTACTTTGTGTCTTTATTTTTCGAACACCACTTTCATATGAACTTTCTTCTTACAGTGAGTTGCTTATAGGTGTTACTGTAAAATTTTACCTATAGCTCAACCTGTTTTTAAAATTGTCAACACAATAGGGACATTTGAATTGACCAGTTGGTATTGTTAGATTTAAAATATACCTTGATTCTACCTGTACAGATTTTTATTCACCTAACCTAAAGTTTCAGCATGCTTTTTTCCTGAAGATTTTATTACCTAGGATTATTCTATTAAAAATTGATAGGGAAGAAAATAGTTTTGGTTTTCATTGTTTTAAATCCCTGATATATATGATTTATCTATTTTTTACCTAAAATTCTAAATCAGTAAAAGATTAAAATAAATATGTATTAATTTGTTTGAAAATTTAAACTGTTTTTACACCAAAATGCTTCTTTAAAATTCTAACCCTTATACATGTATAGTATTCTAACCCTTATACATGTATAGTATTGTCCAGCTGCCAGTGAAACAAGAAATAGCTGCTCAGGTGTTTACAGTTTAAATTTTCAGAGGGATATGTTGTTCTTTTCTTCACATGACCCTTCAAGATTCTCATTTTGGATTATTATTTGCAATATTTTAATCTTTTGGTGTCATTGTGTGTACAATATTGGATTTATTTTATTTGAATTCACTACTCAGACTTTTTATAGCAATTTTGCTTCTTAAAATGTGGTGTGTTTCTTTCAAGATTTTATTGTCATGAAGGACATCAAGGAGGAAATAATTCATTCAAACCGTTTTGTGGTGCTTACATATGATGTTGTACATATAAAATTCAAAATAATTTTGGAGTATACCTTGATGTGTTTTTTATTTGAATTCAATTATAATATAAGTGGGAGTTTTGAGCATAAAATGCTGTGATCACTAAAGGAAATTCAATTTTTCATACGATGGGATTTAGTTATGTTAAAGATTTAAAAATTTCAAAACTGGAATTCAAGTAGGAGATATAGTGTGTGTTCATCCAACATGTTTCTGTGGCTTTAAATGTGATTTTTGAAATATTCATTATTAATTTTGGGATCTATTACAAATTTAAGATGATTCCCTATTTAAATGGGATCTTGGAAATGAAATAAAATGTTGAAGTAATGCAGTGGATATAGTCTAATCTAGTGATAAAGTGAAAAATGAAAGTAAAATATTCTAAAATACTCCTAACATGAGTCAATGTTTTAAGTGAATGTGAAATTGTTAATAGTCATTATAAAATTCTGAATCAAATATTGTTTGATTTGGAAATTTATTATAGGAAATGAAATAAAATGTTTACTGTGGATATATTAAAATCAGGTGATATACAGTAAAAATATAAATAAAATTTTACAAAATATAAGTGAGGATAACTATTTGGAATAAAGTAATGGAAATGATTCTGAATTATGTATAAATTCTGCACCTGTTAAATTAGGATGTATATCATTGGAAGTTAATCAGAATTCATACTATGGATTTAGAAAAAAATCTTGTGAAGTAGTGAAAAATGAATAAAATTGGGAATTATTTAAAATCTTTGGAATTCTGGATGAGATGTCAAATATTAGTGTAAAAAAATAAAGGAAATTGTTTATTCAAATATGATTTTGAGGTTTCATTATAGTGAGTGAAATATTACGACTGGATTATTTGGGGTATTAAACACTGCTAGTAGTGGCTATGCAAACATTTAGATGAAATGTAGTGCATTTTAGGTCATGCAATTTTGAATTAACTGCAAGAAAATAAAATATATGATAAAGTCATTCTTGTTTGGCTTGATCACTCATAAGATTTTGAATGACAGTAAAATAAAAATCTCTCAATAGAATAATCCTAGGTAAAAAAAAGTTCAGGAAAAAAGCATGCTGAAACTTTTGGTTAGGTGAATAAATATTTTTACAGGTAGCATCAAGGTAGATTTAAATTTAACAATACCAACTGGTCAATTTAAATGTCCCTATTGTGTTGACAATTTTAAAAACAGGTTGAGCTATAGGTAAAATTTTACAGTAACACCTATAAGCAACTCACTATAAAAGGGTACGGCGTAAGGCAAATATCTAGATTCATTTTTCCGCTTTCAAGATGGTGAGTTTTCCTATATTAGCAAACTCTGCATGTCTTTCATTATTGATTGGGTATGCCTTTTTATTTAAATAAAACATTTTTGTGTAAATAAATAAAGAACAAGCTATGCTTCTATATGAAAATATATTCTAATGCGTATAAGCAAGTAATTATCTATGAACTTCACTATTATATTCGTAAAATGCTTATCATTAATGACAGCATTATGCTTTATATCAAAGAAGGTTAAATGTCATGCTACAAAAATTCATAAACGTAAGTTGGGCATTACCTTAAGGTTTGCATTTTTTTTTTAAATAAAAGGGACCTTTGCGTGAATAAAATAAGTAAATATGGGACCTTTGGGCGAATTCAAAAATAAAAAAAGTTTCTTCATCGGAATTATTTCTTTCCGATATTCTGTTTAATTATTAATGTTGCATCAAAAAAGGACAATAATATGTTCTTCATTTGTCACTTGTTATTTAAGGTAACTTTGTGTCTTTATTTTTCCAACACCACCTTCATATGACCTTTCTTCTTAAAAGGGTAAGGCGTGAGGCAAATGTCTTGATTCATTGTTCCGTTTTCAAGAATGTGAGTTTTCCTTCATTAGCAAACTCTGCATGTCTTTCATTACTGATTGGATATGCCTTGTTATTTAAATAAAACATTTTTGTGTAAATAACTAAAGAACAATTTATGCTTCAATATGAAAATATTTTCTAGTACGGATAAGCAATTAATTATCTATATACTACACTGTTATATTAGTTAAATGCTTACCATTAATGACAGCATTATGTTTTATATTAAAGAAGGTTAAAGTTCATGCAACTAAAATTGATAAACATAAGTTGGTATTTGCCTTAAGGTTGATACTTTTTTGTTCAATTAAAGGGACCGTTGGGTGAATAAAATAAGTAAATATAGGACCTTTGGGCGAATTCAAAAATTAAAAAAAGTTTCTTCATCGGAATTATTTCTTTCCAATATTCTATTCAATTATTAGTTTTGTATCAAAAAAGGACAATAACATGTTCTTCATTTGTCACTTGATATTTAAGGTAACTTTGTGTCTTTATTTTTCGAACACCACCTTCATATGACCCTTCTTCTTGAAAGGGTGTGGCGTGAGGCAAATATTTTGATTCATTGTTCCGCTTTCAAGATGGTCAGTTTTCCTTAATTAGCAAACTCTCCATGTTTTCGATTTCTAATCGGATATGACTTTGTATTTAAATACAACATTTTTGTGTAAATAACTTAAGAACAATCTATGCTTCAATATGAAAACATATTTTAGTGCGTATAAGCAATTAATTATCTTTATACTACACTATTATATTAGAAAAATGCTTATCATAAATGTCAGCATTATGCTTTATATTAAAGAAAGTTAAATGTCATGCTACAAAAATTCATAAACATAAGTTGGTCTTTACCTTAAGGTTTGTAGTTTTTTGATAAATAAAAGGTCTTTCACTACTGATTGGATATGCCTTGTTATTTAAATAAAGCATTTTTGAGTAAATAACTAAAGAACAATATATGCTTCAATATGAAAATATTTTCTAGTGCGTATAAGCAATTAATTATCTATATACTACACTGTTATATTAGTAAAATGATTATCATTGAAGGCAGCATTATGTTTTATATTAAAAAAGGTTTAAGTTATTGCAACTAAAATTGATCAACATAAGTTGGTATTTGCCTTAAGGTTGATAATGTTTTGATCAATTAAAGGGACCTTTGGGTGAATAAAATAAGTAAATGTGGGACCTTTGGGCGAATTCAAAAATAAAAAATAGTTTCTTCATCGGAATTATTTCTTTCCAATATTCTATTTAATTATTAGTATTGTATAAAAAAAGTGACAATAATATGTTCTTCATTTGTCACTTGTTATTCAAGTTAACTTTGTGTCTTTTTTTTCCGAACACCACCTTCATATGACCTTTCTTCTTAAAAGGGTAAGGCGTGAGACAAATGTCTTGATTCATTGTTCCGCTTTTAAGATGGTGAGTTTTTCTTTATTAGCTAACTCTGCATGTCTTTCATTACTGATTGGATATGACTTGTTATTTAAATAAAACATTTTTGTGTAAATAACTAAAGAACAATCTATGCTTCAATATGAAAATATTTTCTAGTGCGTATAATTAATTAACTGTCTATATACTACACTGTTATATTAATAAAATGCTTATCATTGAAGGCAGCATTATGTTTTATATTAAAGATAGTTAAAGTTCATGCAACTAAAATTGATAAACATAAGTTGGTATTTGCCTTAAGGTTGATAATTTTTTGATAAATAAAAGGGACTTTCGGGTGAATAAAATAAATAAATATGGGACCTTTTGGCGAATTAAAAAATTAAAAATAGTTTCTTCATCGGAGTTATTTCTTTCCAATATTCTATTTAATTATTAGTATTGTATCAAAAAAGGGCAATAATATTTTCTTAATTTGTCACTTGTTATTTAAGGTAACTTTGTGTCTTTATTTTTCGAACACCACCTTCATAGGACCTTTCTTCTTAAAATGGTAAGGCGTGAGGCAAATGTCGAGATTCATTGTTCCGCTTTCAAGATGGTGAGTTTCCTTTATAAGCAAACTCTCCATGTTTTCCATTTATAATCGGGTATGCCTTTGTATTTAAATACAACATTTTTATGTAAATAACTTAAGAACAATATATGCTTCAATATGAAAATATATTCTAGTGCGTATAAGCAATTAATTATCTATATACTTCACTACTATATTAGTAAAATGCTTATCATTAATGGCAGCATTATGCTTTATATGAAAGAAGGTTAAAATTCATGCAACTAAGATTGATAAACATAAGTTGGTCTTTGCCTTAAGGTTGATAATTGTTTGATAAATAAAAGGGACCTTTGGGTGAATAAAATAAGTAAATATGGGACCTTTGGGCGAATTCAAAAATAAAAATAGTTTCTTCATCGTAGTTATTTCTTTCCAATATTCTATTCAATAATTAGTATTGTATCAAGAAAGGACAATAATATGTTCTTCATTTGTCACTTGTTATTTAAGGTAACGTTGTGTCTTTTTTTTTTTCGCACACAAACTTTATATGACCTTTCTTCTTAAAAGGGTAAGGCGTAAGACAAATTTCTTGATTAATTGTTCCGCTTTCAAGATGTTGAGTTTTCCTTAATTAGCAAAATGTCCATGTTTTCCATTTCTAATCGGATGTGCCTTTGTATTTAAATGCAACATTTTTGTGTAAATAACTTATGAACAATATATGCTTCAATATGAAAATATATTCTAGTGCGTATAAGCAATTAATTATCTATATAATACACTACTATATTAGATAAATGCTTATCATTAATGACAGCATTATGCTTTATATTAAAGAAGGTTAGATGTCATGCTTCAAAAATTCATAAACATAAGTTGGTCTTTACCTTAAGGTTGAAGTTTTTTTTATAAATAAAAGGTATCTTTGGTTGAAAAAAAATAAGTAAATATGGGACCTTTGGGCGAATTCAAAAAATAAAAAGTAGTTTCTTCATCGGAAATATTTCTTTCCAGTATTCTACTTAATTATTAGTATTGTATAATAAAAAATGACAATAATATGTTCTTCATTTGTCACTTGTTATTTAAGGTAACTTTATGTCTTTTGTGTCAGTTGCATGGATAACAACAATAAATTTGTTCAGAAAGTATATTTTTGTTTTAGATAATTATGTTACTTTTTAACAGCTACTAGTATGAATAATGCATAAGATCATGACCATATTAACATTTCCTTAGTAGTTATTTCCCAATGTTATATGAATATCAATTAACCTGAAGCAGTTAGATATGAATATTCATGAACTGAAAGCAGTTTTTTGTACCTAATTTAAATATTTCGTAAAAAAAAAATGCTAACGAACTGCCTAAAACAGCTAAGGAACTGCTTTGAACTGCCAGAATAACTGTGAAGGTTTAGAAAAACTGCTATTTTTTTATATGAAGTAACTGGTTAATTTTGAAAGGTTAACAACTACCAAGCATCAGAAACTGCTAAATTTCTGAACTGGGAAGGCTAAAAAACTGCCAAGAAACTGCCTTTAACTTTGACTTGGGATATGTTATTAGATTTTAAACATATACATGTAACACTTTGACATACGCTTGGTTCAAATAAGTGCAGCAATTTTGCAATTTCGAAATGAATTTAGTGAGTGGTTTAGTATTTTTTGATTGGAAGTATTTATGTAAATTTCTAATACCCCGTTTACACTTGTAAAAGAGATCAATCTTTCTTGAGATCGATCTTTTTTGAGACCGATTCTTAGTCTAATGTAAACGGGAAAGATCGATCTTTAATCGGACTTAAAAAGATTTGAATCGATCTTTCTTCAAGTGTAAACGCTAAGATCGATCGCAATCGATCGTGATCGAGCTTTCTTCAAGTGAATGTTCTATTTGGATATGAAAATAAATCTGTGCATGTTCGGTGGCAAAAACACACGTGTTTAAAAACGATGAATGGGAAATGATTCCGCCGTTTTTGGATCATTTTTCTGAACCGATAAATTCTAGTTCTTTGCTGCAAATCCTTATCTTCAAAGGCATTGACAGTTTGTTTTTAAGTGATAGTCGTCTCGCATTTCTTTGTTTAATAACTTGTGACTTGTGAACCAAAAAGATAATTGATAACTGCATACCACATTCCAATGATCCAACTATTTTCTCCATAATTTTGCAGTGTGTGATAGTCCGCGCGAAATGCGCTCGTTATTATTCAATTCTATTTTTACGATTATTTGTTTACGAAATGTAAAGTAATCAGATCAGACCGTTTCTGTTTATGATGCAGTGTAAACGCACTAGATTAAATAAGATCGATCTCGATCGATCTTGCTTTTGCAAATGTAAACGCGAACTGGTCTTTTTAAGATCGATTCAAATAAAGATCAGTTCAATTTCGTACAATTGTAAACGGGGTCTAATATTTTAAAGAAGACGTGTTTCGTGTAGTATGTGTTCCGTGACACAAATTCAATGTTGAATCAAATGCTTATTATAAATATTATACTTGTTGCTTTCAAATTTAATCAATACTGAATGGTAATAACTGAGGACAATCAATAACAAGCTTTTATAGCCGACCATATGGTATGGTTTTTTTCTCATTGTTAAAGGCCGTACGGTTGTCTTTAATTGCTACATCCACTTCATTTGAACTTTGATGGATATTTTTTTTCGTTGGCAATCATACCACATCTCCTTATTTTTATTTTGTTTTGTATCCATATTGTTTTAAAATAAAACATGAAGTTGTTAATTCTTTTTTGCTTGTTTTGCTTATTTTCATTTTAATTTTTCGTTTAATCATTTTGACTTTTCTTTTTCGTCTTGTTTTTTTTTTTTACTTTTGGAAAAAGGGGGAATAGTTTATTTTTTCAAATTATTTTTACAAAACGTGGACTGTTTGAATTCAATTATAATAATATATTTTTTCTTTAAAGGAAAGTATTAATTGGTTGAGTAAATAAATTATTTATACTTAACTCTTACTATTGCATTACAGTTTTTATTAAGTTATGTGAATTCAAGTGTACAGAATATTCTGCAAAGTAACCCAAACTATTTTTTATAAACAAAGGGAATTAACCTTTATATGACAATATTTCATGAAGTTAGTTTTCGAGCGTTCTTTGTCGTATTTGTGCATGGAAGTAAATATGTATTCGAATTTATAATCTGATTAATTGACAACAATGGATCGTGAATAACGCAACCATTACGTTCGTCAGTGTATTTTTTTTTTAGCAGAAATTGAAAGTTTAACTAACTGCATGATGATGTGAACAGTGAATAAATCTAACGTTACGGCGCTTTTTGGTTCTTTTAATGCTGGACCTTGCCGCCTTTGACGCACTGGCGCCTCGTCAATTCGTAACACATTTACCTAAACTGGCCATTGTTGTAAAGATGATATGTTGTAGATTGCGTGGAGCGATGGATCTGTAACGTGTAACCAGGCGTTAATATCCCAAACGTCCGTTCCAGTCAATACTTGGATCCAAGTTGTCCACAAACAATACGGTAATGCTAAAAACTACAACTATCTAAATTATGCACAATGAACTAAAATATACACATTGACTCTTTGTCGATATAAAGTAACAATGGACAATTATATATATACAAATATAATACAATAAACCAGCCTGTCCTCAAGATGGGACGATGTGTCACTGATAGACAGTTTGGCTGGTACAGCTTGTCCTCCGGATGGGACAGTCTGTCAATACAAGCAAGCGGTCTGGTACAACTTGTCCTCCCAGTGGGACAACCTGTCACTACCAGACAGTGCGGGCTGGAACAACTTGTCCTCCGAATGGGACAACCTGTCACTACCAGACAGTGCGGGCTGGAACAACCTGTCACTACCAGACAAGGCGGGCTGGTACAGCCTGTCCTCCGAGTTGGACAGTCTGCCTTGTCAATCCTGTCAATGTGTACGTTCACTTTGTACTTGGTACAAAGTGTCCTTTATATATTAAGGCTCTTACTAGCGCTTAATATAATCAACGTACGCTCTGTTGACTTGAGACGGCTCATCGACAGCCAACCGACAGCCTCGAGTGCCGTTTCTCACTCTGTTATATACCCCAGGGCGACTATACTATTTCCTTGATAGGGGTGTTCTCTAAATGTTACCCTTACGGACAGCCAACCGACAGCCTCGAGTGCCGTTTCTCACTCTGTTATATACCCCAGGGCGACTATACTATTTCCTTGATAGGGGTGTTCTCTAAATGTTACCCTTACGGAGCATAGCAAGTCCTTTACGATCACCCCTATAACTTTCGACCCTGCCACTAATTTCCCCGCCAAACGTCTAAATCTGCGTAACTCTTTCTCGAGCGTAAACCATACATTGTTACACTAAGATTCTACTTGATTTATAACCATAACGACCAATAAACATTACATAACCCACGCCTCAATCTACATGCGTCCCGCATGATACATTCAAAATTACAAAATATAATTCAACAAAATTTAGACACAATATGAATTTCACTTATTTACATTATCAGCCATACATGCTGGTCTCTTACTCTCATGACGACCATTACCCTCCTCTAATCTTATTGAGACACGCTTCCTTTTCATTTGGCGTTTTCTCTTATAACACTTAGCACAACTAGCGACATATGCCCTAACGTCGGACTGTATACCAGGCCAATAGTAAGACTGACATATCTTCTCTCGAGTCGTACGCGTACCTAAGTGACCAGCATAGTCTGTGTCATGACAGTATTCTAATACTTGCTTGCGCTCCGACATTGGAATTACCGCTTGTAATTTCACAATGTTCCGCTCCCGATCGTCGTGACGTCTAACTACTACATCACGAAGGACTTCTAAACAACCAAACTGACTCCATAATGACCTTAGAGAATATCCCTTACTTGATACCTCATTGCACTGTGGCCTTTGACCTTCTGTCAGCCACCGCTTAACAAGTGTAAGGTCCGAGTCATTTGATTGCAACTCTATTAAAGTCAAGTCTTTACTTTTGTCGGGCATCTGACTTTTAACTGTATTCACCTGACTTTGTTCTCTCTTAGAACAATCAGAAACCGTTATTGACTGTCTGTCTGATGTTAACCGACATTGTTTTCTCTGAACATCAGCATTTCTATTTTGGGTACCTTGAACACATAGGGGGACCTTGACGTTATCGATGTGTAATACGTTAGCAGACACGTCAATCAAACACTTATTTTTCTTCATAAAGTCTAAACCTTGAATTCCTTCGACTTGTAGGTCAGCTACAACAGCCTCTGAAGTAAGCTTCTCTTGACCAAAATCAAGTGTAAAATTACCTTTTCCCCGAGGGCTTAAATACTTGTCACTGACGGACTTTATCTGTGACCTAGTTTTACTCAAATGTGGCCTACATAAATCAGGAATTGAATCATATACTCTTGTAGAAACTAAAGTAAGTGTAGCTCCGGTATCAACCACAAATTTGACTGGTACACCTTGAATGCTCAGCTCAACAAACATTCCTGCATTCTCTGATGCTGTAACAACAACAGCGCCTTTGTCATTATACTTAACCTCAGACTTCAGTGTCTTGACCGTACCGTCCGTATATGTTCCGTTATTATCTGTTTCCCGAGTACTAAGTATCTGAATATTATTGGGACAATTTCTTGCAAAGTGTCCTATTTCTTCACAACTAAAACAAGGACCACCCATTTTACCTTTACTTTGTAAGTTATTTATCTTTCTCCGTGGTTGGAACTTTCTTTGGGACTTTAAATCTTTAATTTCTTTTGTTAAGGATTGTATACTATTTTCAATTGTCTGCATCCACGTCGTCATTTGTGTCATAGATACAGCCGTATCAGGACTAGTAGGTGCTTCTGTCCGTTCGTCACTAGTAGTCCGTCGTAAGTGACCTATACTTTCTATTGCTCTACTCTCAGGTTTGTTATATGCTTCAAGTTCAACTGCCAACCGTATAGCATCGTTAAGACCTTTTGGACGAGACTGTTTAATTCTCAATCTCATTTCAGAGTCTACTAACGCATCTATAAATTGTTCTTTGGCGAGCGTGTCTCTTAATTCTAACGGAGCAGTCGGGTATGCCAGATTAGAAAGTCTTCGAACTGACTGACCTAACCCCGGCAAAGTGTCACTTGCTTTTTGTCGATATTCCTTGAATTGTACACGATACAGTTCAGTTTGACAAGATGGAGCAAAGCGTTCCTCCAATGCATATACTAGGTCTGAAAATATTTGTCTCTTTTCCTTTGGTAAATCACCAAGGACTGCTTGAGCCTTTCCAACCAGTGACACGGCCAAGTACAAACCTTTCTGGTATTCAGACCACATATTAACAAGTGTACACATCTCAAAGTGTGCTAAGTAATCTATCCAAGGAGTATTGCCATCATATTTTGAAGGTTTGATTTTCAAATCATTCGAACCATAGCAAACAGTATGAGCAGTACTTTGATTTTTCGTTAATTCCTGCTTATGATTGAAATATCTATCTTTATCTTTAACAACCATTGGACGTACACCCTGCTCTTTAGGTGTAGATGATATAAAACCTTGTCCATGTTGTATTGTGCTTTCACTAAGAGACTGTATTTGTCTACTTATTTCTGCAATCTGATCGTCAATATTTGACATATTTATTACAGTACAGTGTAATCAAAATAATACAATTTTTATTAAATAATACACTCGTGTTACAACTCAGCCGTGACTAATAACTATGCCTCACGGTTGATCCGCTTTAATCTTTCAAATCAATACTGAAAACACATTAAATGACGACAAATCAATCCAAAAATTAATTGATAGACAACTTGAATCCCAACCGCTAGCCACCAAATATGTAACGTGTAACCAGGCGTTAATATCCCAAACGTCCGTTCCAGTCAATACTTGGATCCAAGTTGTCCACAAACAATACGGTAATGCTAAAAACTACAACTATCTAAATTATGCACAATGAACTAAAATATACACATTGACTCTTTGTCGATATAAAGTAACAATGGACAATTATATATATACAAATATAATACAATAAACCAGCCTGTCCTCAAGATGGGACGATGTGTCACTGATAGACAATATGGCTGGTACAGCTTGTCCTCCGGATGGGACAGTCTGTCAATACAAGACAGAGCGGCCTGGTACAACTTGTCCTCCCAGTGGGACAACCTGTCACTACCAGACAGTGCGGGCTGGAACAACTTGTCCTCCGAATGGGACAACCTGTCACTACCAGACAGTGCGGGCTGGAACAACCTGTCACTACCAGACAAGGCGGGCTGGTACAGCCTGTCCTCCGAGTTGGACAGTCTGCCTTGTCAATCCTGTCAATGTGTACGTTCACTTTGTACCCGGTACAAAGTGTCCTTTATATATTAAGGCTCTTACTAGCGCTTAATATAATCAACGTACGCTCTGTTGACTTGAGACGGCTCATCGACAGCCAACCGACAGCCTCGAGTGCCGTTTCTCACTCTGTTATATACCCCAGGGCGACTATACTATTTCCTTGATAGGGGTGTTCTCTAAATGTTACCCTTACGGAGCATAGCGAGTCCTTTACGATCACCCCTATAACTTTCGACCCTGCCACTAATTTCCCCGCCAAACGTCTAAATCTGCGTAACTCTTTCTCGAGCGTAAACCATACATTGTTACACTAAGATTCTACTTGATTTATAACCATAACGACCAATAAACATTACAGATCCTTGAAAAATATGTGAACAATGGGTATCTTTTCGGGGGAAAACTCAAAATTTTGTTGATTTTCTTCAAAATTAGACACCTTATTGACAACATTGGATTAGGATACCTACAAAACTTTACTGTTCTCAACTTCAGGATGATGCATGTAAAATTTTGATGTCTGTTTACGATTCTATAAATAGCGCTAGGTCCCGATAGCATATTAAATTGTTGCATATGATAGCGAAAAATAAACGTTGTGGATAATATTACCGATTTTCACATTGTTATGAATTACAGATACAAAAAGGTAAAATCTATAACTTTTAGCCTAGTTTGAAGAGCTAAAATTTAAGTTTCCTGTGATATTTAATTTTTAACGGACATCGAGTGAAAAAGTCTTTTTTTGTAATTTTTTACCAACGTCGATAACACCAATTATGCATTACGGCAGATATGAGTTTATTGACGTGACGTTCCCACAGAGTCCTTACTTATATGCCATTAAAGGTATGCTGATTTTTTTCAGTACATTAAGACACCATAAAGTGTTGCTTTGACATGCAATGATTGTCACTTTATTTGAACTTAAAACAAAAGAGCTGTGTCTGCTTGAAATTGAGGAATTAACATAGCAAGCAATGGGGCCATGAATTAGTGGTGTACTTCCTATTACAGAGAATCATCAGAAATTCAATTTTTAGAAGTTTTACCTATTCCAATGAAAATTGGTCATATTTGATGTCAGTAATCATGATTAATCAACTTTTGTGGATGAACAATTCTGTTTATGCCAAGTTTCAGCTCTTAAATTGACACAATAAGGTATTTTAGCCTTTTATGGTCATACAACATGCATGCAGTTAAGACTTGTCACCCCAAGTTCTTATTTTTGCATTATTTGGGATTTAAATCAATAAAACATGCATATTATGACTTGTTTATTTTTAAAAAAAAATAGCTCTTGGTCAAATAATCCAATGATTTTTCAAGTTTTATTGGTTTTATACACTCATATAAGAATTCCAAAATCTCACTGTACATGCAATTTTGAACCAGTTTTGCATGTTATCCAGCTGAGGGATATATAAATTGCTCTCAATAATCTGTATTGTACCACAGAAGTTTGGTTTGTACCAAAAATGTCCCTTTTCTAATTTGAAGAAAAAAGGGGGGACAATATTCTCAATTATGTCTTAGGTTTGGACTAATATATTTTTATTAAATGAACATCCTCTGACAAAAATATGACTATTGGTAAGCACATTGTTTTCCTAGTTTAAATTAACAAATAGAACCACGATATTGAGAATAAAAAAAATCATACTGGCCATTGGTAATATCCCTATATGCAGGTTTTTTTTGCATAACACATATGTTACTACCAGTCCAATTTGAGCTTAAAATCAGTAAAATAGTGTTTGGACTAAAGCTTTATATGTTTTTTATTGCTTAGAATATATCATAGAATGAAATTAAGAAATGCTGAAGTCAATATGGCAAGTTTGGTTTTGTTATAGGTGTAACAACACTAATTCGGGCCCGGCCGGAAAGCACATACCATTGCCAGAAAGTAGTACGTATTTAACACAAAATAGTTCCTACGCATGGGTGTAACTTTCAAAATATGTAGAATATTTAGGCAATTTTGATATCAAATGAAAGCTGAATGACTGGTGATCATTGTTGAACACTTTTTGACTTATAATTTTTAATAATAAAAAAAATTGCATGAAATTTAAAAAAGAGGGTACATTTTGCCTGTTTGTCAGATCTGAAGTACCTATTTTGGTACATCCGAAGTTTTGGGAACCAGTTCTTTCTTATATGCCATTAAAGGTATGCTGATTTTTTGTCAGTACAAGACACCATGAAGTGTTGCTTTGACATGCAATGATTGTCATTTTATTTGAACTTAAAACAAAAGAGCTGTGCCTGAGTGCTTGAAATTGAGGAATTTAACATAGAAAGCAATGGGGCCATATGAATTAGTGGTGTACTTCCATCATGACATCTATAGTTGTGCACCTTGCCATTTTAATTATTTATCTGGTCAAAATTGTGGTCAACATCCTGAGGATTTAATACCAATGTGGGAAAGTAGTTTTGTCATGGTCTTTACTGTTGTGAATTAAAGTAGTAGAGATAACAAGAAAAATAGTGTTTGGGGAGATAACTCTTACGAAGAAAGGCGTTCAGTTAAACTGGGTCAGTTTCAATAATGTATAATCTGCTTGATATCATATATAAAATAACTTGGAAACATCTTTTTAAAACAAGAAAACCTTGCAATTTAAAGAATAAGACGGGGGAAATTTTTTTTTTTAAAAATTGTTCAGAGAATAATTGACTGAGGTCTAATTCCACCAAAATTCACTTAAGATAAAAAAAATAATTGATAAAGTATGACTGGTAGCAGAAGATACCTTATCTCATATTGATTTTAAAAATACAATGTTTAAAGGGTTTTAGCTACAAGAAATATAATAAAGCAAGATATAGTTATTTTTGGCCAAGTTCATTCATAGTCAAACAGTGAAATAATAATACGCTTTTAGTGGCAAGTTTGCTTCAATTTTGACAAAATAAGCTCAGAAACATTGCTGATGAACTATATTCACTTGCAAGTTTAGATACTCTTCATTACAGATTCTTGTGTTATTTGGAGGAAGGTTCAAACCCATTTTTCGGTGATTCAGTGTTGAACTAGTAAATTGGATACGTCTACAAAAAACCCAGAATGAACATTTTTGTCTGTTCTTTGAATAAATGTAGGTGAAAAACTGTTGAAATGGGTGCAATTTGACGTATTTACACTTGTATGCAAATTTGTCCGCCATTACGTAGAATCACACAGGTTCCCGTAAACTTTGACATAACAATTCACAATAAAAAAGTGATTATTGCTTGACGTCAAAGGGTTATTTGGAGGCGATCTAAGGTCATTTGGAGACAACATCCAGCCAAATACCAAAAGTGTAAAAACGTTTAAGATAAAGTACTGATAGTTAATTTCAAATAAAATAATACTTATTTCGTTTATCATACTTTTATCTTTTAGCAGTCCGAGTTTGTGATAGGCTGAGTCTGTTATAGACCAAGTTTGTGAAGCCGACTTTGTAATAGGCCGAGTTTGTTTTGGGCCGAGATATCTGGTAGTCCGAGTTGAGAACAATTATACTCGGCACAACCCACAACATGGCGTCATCCTCGAAACCTAAACGCAAACGGCACCGCTCAAATTCAAAAATTTCTAAACATGACAAGCAGACATCCTTAAAAAGATATATTTGATAAACCGATATATACGCCTCGTTAAAAGTTTTTTTTTCTAGCAATGAATCTCACGTGATGAAATACATCACATGTAATGTGAAGGACATTTGATTTTATGTACAATCTGTAGAAAATGAAAGTTATATATATTTTGAGATTTACACTATATATAATATTACGAGTTTATCAAGGTATGAGACTTCCAAATAGAATTTGGTTTGTCTGGACATCGGTGGACATGCAACTTTGCCAAACCACTCATTTACAAATGAAAATCAACATGTGTTGATGTGTGACGTCAGCGACGTAAGCTTTGTTAATGTAGCAAATCAAGTCACCGTCCCGCAAACCAGCTTTTCCAGCAACGCTCTTGGGAGATACCTATAATTAAAGATCTAATAATATAACGTATACAAGTATTAAACTATAATAGACTTTTGATATTAATACCATTAATACTCATCGTTGAAATTAAAGGGCGTCTCCGTATGGATGAATACATATAGATCAAATAATTTTTTTATTGATTACTGGGTACTTTTTACATAAGAGAAATATTCAGCTACAATAATTATGGGATATGACTATAACAACTATAATATAGGTCACAATTTATTTAAAAAAAGGAGCGACAAACACCTCGTTATCATTTAATCAGACCAAGGAGGTTATATGTCTCATATAACCTCCTTAATCACTGAGACAAACAAACGAAACTGATAATTATAATCTAAGACTACTGTGATTACAATATATATATATAATATATTATATTATGTTGTGTTTATTTGTGGTCATTCAGGTCACAATTGTTTGTCGGTATTTAGCTAACAAGTGCTGCGCATGACTTTTAAATGGTTCTGGGGACGTATTCCGGTGCTGCATTCGAACGGTTCTGTGACCGTACCGGCTGCCGTATACTGATGAGTTGAGAACAATTATCCTCGGCACAACATGGCGTCATCCTCGAAACCTAAACGCAAACGGCACAGCTCAAATTCAGAAGATGCTCCACTGTGGACAAATAGATTAGATGGCGATTATTATTCCGCATCAAGCGATAAGAAGAAGAAATTAACTGCACTGAGTAGTTACATTCCGCGTGAAACAAGTGATTGGACGATGAGCGAACTAGAAAATCTTCAGATTAATTGGAACTGGATCGACCCATCCACGAAGAGCATTGATGAATTTTTCGACATGTTTTCAAATATAAATGCAGGTTTGCCACCCCTCGATGCAGATTTAATCAAGATGATGGATTATTTGAATGCTAACTTGACATTTGACACAAGTGTCAAAGAACTTGAACAGGAAAATTATGTTAAAGTTAGAGAATATCTTGTTAAAAACTTTCTTCCCAAAGTTGATGCTGATTCAGATGAAGAGTTGATGAAAACTGTGGGTAGTAGTTCCAGGTAAAATTAAAATTACCATCTTTTCATTCACTACTGCAATGTCAGTCAGGTACTTCTCAAGTTCTTGTAGCTTTCATGTCAATCGGGCCCTTAGTCGATCCGCCCCAATATAAAAAAATATTTATAGGGAATAAAAATTAAGATACGATGCAGTCTTGTAACTCCGCCCATCTAAGGCTTTGATCGTGTATATTTCTTCTTTATTATATAAAAATTGCATCAAATTTGATTTGAATCTATTCACTGAAAACTCAATGTTACGTACATTTTTTACTATCTTATTTCCGCAATCATATATCTGAAAAGATTTGAAAATCAATCAGACAAATGGGTCACCTCTGTTTTCACAGAAGTGTGGTTGTCCGGTAAGTCCGTCCATGCGTAGTAAACATGTATGGATGACAGGTTTATCATCATGATCATATATTAACGAACTAGAACTTAAGGAAATGATGTTTTATCATGTTTATAAATGGACCACTAAGAAAGGAACTTTAGATGAACAAAATAAAAAAATTCAAGCCAATATGATAAAGAAATTGTTGAAATAGAAAAATAAACCAAAAATATAAAAAAAAACAGAAAATAAAGAAAAGTAAAAAATATGATTATAGATAAAGATAAGAATGTCAATAGCATGGTTAAAAGTATTTTCTTTAAAAAAATGCCCTCATTCAACATGTTCGGTATTCTGAATTGCAGTTACTTAGACACCATCATCCTTGTCAATGGGTTTAAAGTCTGTGCAGTATCATGAGTATATAGTGGTTTTAATATATAACCCAAAATTTTAATTTCAGAGTCAATATATTTTATTTTCAGTCTTTAAAATCGAAAAAAAAACCACCAAAAAAACAGAAAGCTTGTGTCAAACTTTTCCATACATCATTGTACATATTTATTAAAGATAATGGATCTTTAAGATTTTTTTTATTATTTTGCCTTATATTAAATGGCATTGTCTCCCTTTTTAGATCACCGGAGCCCAAAGGGCCCCATGTGAGCTTATGCCATCACTTGGCGTCCTTCGTCGTCTGTTGTCATAAAATATTTCAAAAATCTTCTTCTCTGAAACTCCGAAGATTTGATCCATGGTCAAACATGGCCACCATGGCTACAAATAGAACATAGGGGTCAAATGCAGTTTTTAGCTTATATCTTAAAAACTAAAGCTTTTAGAGCAAATCTGACATGGAGTTAAATTGTTCAATTTGTCAAGATCTATCGGCCCTGAAATTATCAGACAAATCGAGCAACCCATTGTTGGGTTTCTGCCACCAAATTGGTAGTTTTAACAAAATTTTGCAGTTTTTTGTTATTATCTTGAATATTATTATAGATAGATATAAGAAGAAGTCTTAAAAGCTGTACATGTATTTCATGCTTATCTTCGAAAAGCAGCAGGAAGAGTTGATATTCCTGCTGAGGTCCTGACAAACGTTATTAGAACTTCTAATAAAAGATCCAACTATAAAGACCTTGAATCAGGGCCGTAACTACAATGAGGCAGACGAGGCAATTGCTGGCAAAAAAAAATAATAAGGGAAAAAAAGAAAATGGAGAAAGTTAGGCATGCATGCAGAGGGTAGAACACATCCTTGCATTTTAACATCAAGAATTAAGTAATGCATACTTCGAATAGTAATTTATGTTGACGTGCAGCTTCTGTACTTTTATTTCAACGTAATATCTCTGTATCTGATTACCATCGCCAGTAAACCGGCATTTGGTTCTGTAATTATTTATTTCCCGTTAAAATGAATTATTGATAATGGATATTTCCAACATTATCAGTTCGCAAAGTAAATCAAAATTAAAATAGTTTGAATTCTTCACCTTGCTCAGTTAATATTATTAAAGAAGCATTCACAGATCACACATGAATACCTAAACACCCCACAATTTGTATGTAGTTCTCTTTCAAATAAAATGAAGATTTGAGGCATTTTCAAATGTTTTGCTACAAACCTGGCTGCTATTCGAAAACAAAACATTTATTTTGGATGGATGGAGGATTTGTTTGGTTTAACGGCAAATACATGAAGTAGGCTTTCTTTTAGCTATATATAGAGAGCAAGTTACAAAATGTATGTGATTATTCCATTCAAATGTTAAAAGGACAGGACAAGACCTTGGCAGAATGACAATTTGATTGCTTGATACTTTGAATTTCCATGGAGTATTGTGGGAATACTTTGGGCTTGTGAAATAAAGACGGTCGCACAATTAACCATGGTAAAGGTGACTAGAGAGTATTTAATTTTTATCATTATTGATTGGGTGTAATAAAATTGAGAATGGAAATGTGGAATGTGTCAAAGAGACAACAACCCGACCAAAGAGCAGAAAACAGCCGAAGGCCACCAATGGGTCTTCAGTACAGCGAGAAAATCCTGAATCCAGAGGTGTGCTTCAGCTGGCCTCTAAACAATAATGTGTACTACAGTACACACAGAGAGGATGTAATGTCATACTCCCTACACTGTAAAAACTTGGTGTCACACCAAGAAATTCCAGCAACTCTCTCCAAATCTTGGGAGGAAACTTGGACTAATTCCTCCCTAAAACTCCTTAATTGTTTATTACCTTGGTGTGGTTTCTCCCAACAACATGATTTTTATTGCTATGATTACCTTTGAAGTGTGCCATTAGTAGATGACTACAATAAACATTTCTTGTGTTTCCTGTCATTAAATGACAGTCACAAAAATGATGAAAAGTGTGAGATTTGTTAAATTTAATCAGAGACATATTATAATCTGATTTTATTAAAGAATCCTGTACAACTTTATTTATTATAATTATATTCAGCATTTGTTCTGACAGTGTTGGTTTTTCATACCTAAGAAACATACAAAAACAAACAAAACATCACCTGTAAGTGGAGTATTATTAATAGAAAATAAAGACATATATATTTTAATTGAATTTATTCAATCGTTTTTTCTAAATTTAAATGATAAGAAATAAAGGAAGATTATATAAATATAATATATATATGTAATTTATCTACATTATTTTATTTTATTCATTATTTTTTTTTTGTATCATTACTATTATTTTTTAAACCATGTATATGGACCATAATTTGCTATTGGGCTCCGTTTCCTATAACTATAGAAAAGTGATAAAATGTGAATTACTGTAAGAAAAGTTGCAACTACATCTAAAGATGCCATTATTTTTATCAACATACAAGTGTATGCTACTCTTCCCTAGAAAAAAAAATAAAATATACGAATATCAAAGATTCTACAACCGTATTTTTGTGTCGTTTCTCGCGACCAATAAGAATAGTGAGAAGAAAATGCCCAGAACTATAAGTATTTATGTAGCAGATGTAAGAACAGTGGCGTGATTTTTGTGTCGGATTTCGTAACGCAATTTTTAGATGATGTAATCTGCTTTGTTGTAATAGCATTCTTAAAAACAATATGCAAATATGAACTCTTGCGAGATGTTCAAACAGATAAATCCAAGATGATTTACATTCTTGTTTTGATCTTCGTAATAATTAAGTAAGAAAATTACTTTATCGTTATGCGTTACATTTCACAGGAAACAGAAGTCCAGTTATATATTAAAATTGTTTTTGTCCTAAAGTTCTAATCATTTCCAGTCATACGTGAAACATGTGACTAACATGTGATAACGCCATTACGGCCGGATGTACGAAATACTAGGTCTAAACATTGTTTTTGTTTCCAACGGGATGTTAGCAAACATAATCTGTAGACTTGTTTCGTCTTGTTTAAAAGAGGAAAATACAATTGTCAAAGAGATTGCGCCGGTGGTCTGTTATTTTTCCTATGTGCATAATGTTAAATACGATCCTGTGTGAAAATAAATGCACAATGACTTGACAAAATCGACTTCATATTTGACAGACGTTAGAACACACTTTGTTTCCCGATATTTTACCGTAAATATGAAACAAAAACAATAAATATGATACAAACAACGGAGGTAACAAGATATATTTCGAACCATAATGTTACAATTTTCGGCCAGGGGGCCTCAATCGGCGGCTCCCATTAAACCCCTGCCTCGTCTGTTCCCAAGGCCTAGTTACAGCCCTGTGAATTGTTTATTTAGAGCTAATTTCCTAATGCATGTAGAGCAAGACTTTCAGGTTAGCTTACTTACTTGCTTTGTTTGTATATTGTACAATTTTATTGGGATAACGTCCAATTAAATGTAAATATAATATATACAGGTTTAACTATGCCTATATATATTGTTTGAAGATGTCAAAGCTTGAGTTAAAAGTTTATACAAACAAAGCAAGCAAGCCACCAAAGTTTTACTCTACAAGAATTAGGAAATTAGCTCTTAGTAAATTTTAATAGCTATGATTTTAATTGAATTAAGTGATTACGACCAGCCTTACTTTGGTTCACGATCATCAGACAATTGTTGAATAAACAAACCAATTACAAATGTATCTATAGACTAATGATCATTATGGTAATTACATTATTATGTGTTCCAGTGGATTGTGAATATCTATTTATCTCTTCTATGTGTCGGAATTGAATATAAACTTTTCCCAATTGTATTCTGAGTTATCATGGAAAATAACTTCATATTCATATAGAGTGGGGTGCTCATTTTCGCCATATCTTTCCATGTTTTCTTCAGTTTATGTTCAGGTCTTTATGTTTTTGAAGTATACTGATATTTCTATATGAAGATAACTTCAAATGCAAAATATTCTTAGCTTGAAAGCGTGTTTGTTTTGAGTAAAATCATCTGCAGAGTTGGATTAAAGGGTGTTTGAAATTTCCTAACATTTTGTCGATGGGAGACACATATTCGCCGTTTTGACATATCTATTTAAAACCAAATAACTGCAGCTTTTAACTTTATTTATCAAATAAATTTCATTATAGACGAATAGCAGACATTTGAAAGATGTAAAAAACTGAAATTTAGGGCAATCAGTCAAACAATTATTTAGGAATGCTTCTTTGAAATCGTTTTTGTCATTCAGGAAATTGGCTGAAAATCGTTGTCCATTTTTCGGTCCTTTGCCGTAGGTGCCGAAGTTTAGTCACATTTTCTAAAATAATCATATTTGTTATAAAAATATGATTTAACAGCATATTTCTTCCATTTCAACCATCCTTTGAAGTTTTTACACCTCAAAATCATAAAACGGCGAAATTGTGTCCACGGCGAATATGAGCGCCCCACTCTACTAATATCGATGCTGCTTAACAAATTGTACAAATCATACTGATTACTCATTTTTGTATCGATTTAAAGTAATTCATCTGAATGTTTCTCTAAACATGCTAAAGGTAATATTAGGCATCCTTCACTTACCTGCTGTCACTATTCATCGATACTTTTTACAAATTCCATTTATACTGATTCAGATATGTCACAAAATCCGCCGAAGTTAATTATTCATTATTATTTTATTATAGGGCCGGATCAACTAAGGGTGGATAATAATAACTTGTACAAGTAGTACCCCTGACTGAATGTGTCAAGTTTGCAGCATTCTAGACACTTCAGCACCGAGACAAATCGTCACCAGCATGGTGACAGACATTATGTTCTCAACAACTTTGCTTTATATTTTAAAAATCACATTTTTCTAATACTGGATGTTGACTTGACAATGGTAAAACATGGACCAGAGACGGATATGTTAAATCTGTGTACGTTTTCAAAGCACGATTGCTTTTAAGAAGTTCTTCACAGTTATTTCTTCAGGAAAATACTCTAAATGAATGTAAGATAAAGGTATCAGTGATAATTTTAGCATTTTGGAAAATTTGTATGCATAATTAAACCTCACAGCTGTAAAACTGTCAGACAACTTCTTATGGGAGTTATTGCCCTTACACATGGAAATGACAAATGTTACCATTTTTTTTCCATTTTTATACGACTGCAAAAAAATTTTTGTGGTCGTATATTGGTATGAAGTCGGCGTCGTTGTCGTTGTCGTCAGAAGACACATTGGTTTTCGCACTCTAACTTTAATTTAAGTGAATAGATCTCTATGAAATTTTACCATAAGGTTCAATACCACAACAGAAAGGTTAAGATTGATTTTAGGGATAATGGTACCAACAGTTAAGGAATAAGGGGTCAAAAAGGGGACAAAAAAAACCTTCCAGACATAACTTGTGTGTTAGTGTATGGATCTCTCTGACATTGTACCACAAGGTTCCATATCACAAAGGGAATGCTGGGATTGATTATGGGGGTAATTGCCTTAAAATTTTAGGAATTAGGGGCCAAAAAAGGGGCAAAAAACAAGCATTTTTCTAGTTTCATGACAATAACTTGTGTGTAAGTGTATGGAATTTTCTGAAATTGTACTACAAGGGTCCATATTACAAAGGGAAAGCTGGAATTGAGTTTGGGGGTAATTGCCCAAAACGTTTAGGAATTTGGGGCCAAAAAGGGGCCTAAAAACAAGCATTTTTCTACTTTCAAGACAATAACTTGTGTGTAAGTGTATTGATCTTTCTGAAATTATACTACAAGGTTCCATATCACAAAGGGAAAGCTTGGTTTGAGGTTGGGGTAATTGCCCTGAACGTTTAGGAATTTGGGGCCAAAAAGGGGCCTAAAAACAAGCATTTTTCTACTTTCAAGACAATAACTTGTGTTCAAGTGTATATATGGATCTCTCTGAAATTGTACTGCAATGTACCATACTATAAAGGGAAGGCTGGGATTGAGTTTGGGGGTAATGAATCATAAGGGCCACAGGTTCAAAAAATTTGGGGGAGGGATTTTTTTTTCCTTTTTTTTCCTTTTTTTTCTTTAAAATTTTCCATTTTAAATTGGTTATTTCTGATTTATATATAAAAGCAAATAATAATGATATGGTTTGAATAGGTAAATTAAAAATATCTTTAAGTTCTTAGACCACATTCATTCTGTGTCAGAAACCTATGCTGTGTCAAATATTTAACCACAATCCAAATTCAGTGCTGTATCAAGCTTGAATGTTGTGTCCATACTTGCCCCAACTGTTCAGGTTTCGACCTCTGTGGTCGTATCAAGCTGCACCCAGCGGAGCATTTTATTTACATTTATAAGTTTTCATTATTTACAGGCCCTCATTAAAATTCAAATATCTGTAATTGGGAGATATCTGTATTGTATTTTAAGCTTGGCCTTCGTGAAACGTAGATTTGACTGTCACAAATTGAGTTTACCTATATACTGAGCTAGCAACGAAATACAATACAGATATCTCCATTCTAATGCAACATATTAAAATAAATTCCATTTGATAAATATTTTGGCTTACTTCCCAAAGTTGGTTTCCGTCCTCTAACTTTAGTTTGCCTCAACCAAATGTTATAAAACTTCTACAAAAGGCTTATTACCACAAAACACAGATCAAGTTTAAATTTCAGTGGCGTCACTTAAACCGTTCTAGAGTTATGCCCCTTTACAAATGGAAAAATTGCTGAATTTTTCATTCCCGTTCTCTAGTTTAGGAGGGGCCTCAGTGGCCGAGTGGTCTAAGTAGTTACTACTGTAATCACTAGCCAGTCAACACTGAGGTTGTGAGTTCGAATCCCGCTTGTGCGGGTGCACTAGACTCCAATCTAAATTGACTAGGATTGTCAGTTTTCCTATCACAGGTCGGTGGTTTTCTCCTGGCACTCCGTCTCCCTCCACCAATAAAAATTGGCCCAAAAGCGGTGCTTAAAAGTGGCGTTAAAACACCAAAAATCAAATCAAATCTAGTTCAGGTTGCCTCAACCAAATGTTATGAAACTTATTCACAATGCTTATTACCATAAAACACAGATCAAGTTTGAGTTTTGGTAGTGTCACTTTTACTGTTCTAGAGTTATGCCCCTTTACAAATGGAAAAAATACTAGTTTTCCTTTCCATTCCCTAACTAAAGTTAGCCTCAACCAAATGTTATGAAACTTATACACAATGCTTAATACCACAAAATACAGACATGACAGATCAAGTTTGAATTTTGGTGGTGTCACTTTTACTGTTCTAGAGTTATGCCCCTTTACAAATGGAATAATTGCTGAATTTTTTGTTTCTGTTCTCTACCTTCAGTTTGCCTCAACGAAATGTTATAAAACTTATACACAATACATATAACCACAAAACTCAGATCAAGTACAAATTTGAGTAGCGTCACTTTTACTGTTCTTCAGTTATGTCCCTTTCAAGGTTACCGCTGGCGTTCTCCATTTTCGCATTTTGCAAAAAAATAAAAATTGTGGCCATTAAAATTCATCATTTGCGAAAGAATTTGGCGAAAGAAATATACATAATGATTTGATTTCATCCATCTTATTTATTTTTCGTTTTGGCGACGCACGTGTTTCAAGCATATTTTTACGTCTCAACTTTTTCATTTACGATGGTCCAGAAAAGAAAACTGTTGTTATGAAGAAATATATTCAACAGGTTGGGAACAACTCCTCAAATAAGTAACCCTTCAATGTAATAACTATCCCTTAAATCAGGGATCAATTTCAAGTGATAAAAAAAAAATGTTTTGTTGTAAAAACCACTTCTTAGTACAAAAGGGCACATATTCATATCATTTGAAGAAACTTTTCCCAAAGAACTATACAACTATCTGGTATTATATGGTCAAAACATGTCCAAGAATTTTGTAATATTCCTGGACTTATACATGTATCTTCTTTATTTTTAAAAATAAGTGGACCCCTCTTTAAGAAAAGTTGTTCCAAATATAATGAATTTTTCCCCTTTTAAGTTAAAAAAAAGCTAAATTTTTCTTTTTACTTTTCTACAACAGCAAAATGATCCCTTGTCTGAGGGACAGTCCCTTATTTAAGGGATATCCCACATTTGGAGGGTTGTTCCAAAACCTGTTGAAAAGTAAGAAAAGTCTCTGCCTTTAGTCTTTATCCTTCAACTGGAAGGGAAATGTATATCCGATAAACTTTTGAAGATGAATCTTGTGTCCCAGAAGTCAAAATTATGATGTCTATATTGCTATTTTTATAGTATCTTTTAAAAAGTAAATGGGGGGGGGGGGGGGGGGGGGAGTTAGAAAGAAGGAACATTTTAAACGAAAAATATATTTATGTAAGTTGGTGAAAAAAATAATTGACTCGGGGAAAACCCTGCCCTTTATAACTTTATATGATATGCTAGCGGGGGCATCATCTGTGTCCCATAGACATATTCCCCATTTATTTGATTTTGCATATATATATATGTACAGGTACGACTCAAATAGACACCAAGTCTGACTTAATAATAGATTATAGAACAAGTTTCCAAATCGACAGCAGATTCTATGCACCTCTAAGCAGTGTCCAGTTCTTATATAAATAATTAGGATTTTTTTTTCAGAGTTTTGATACATCATATTGAAGCTGGAAGACATGACTTTCAAAATGACCTAAAAGAAATACTTTATGATTTGTTGTTGACTTCTAGAACAGTGGAAGAAATGAGGTTCACAACAATGCTGGAGAAGTTTTGCAGAATGTGTAACCTAAAGGGAAGGTAAATTCTTTAAAAAATATGGTGAAAATAAATTTTGACCATTACTATCATGACTATTGACAAGACTGTTTCTTTAACCACTTTGTGCTTAACCTTAACATACTGCAGAATGAGGACTGACTTTTCAGGGTTTTTTTTCACATTGCTGGACTATTGTGTTACAATACATGTACATACATGTAAAACCAGTAAGATCTTGTTTTTTTTAAATTGAGAATAGCAGTAAGATTCCTTACCAACATCTTGCTACAACAAGAATTGAAACAACATGAGCAAGCTTAATTAGTGGAATGAAAATGTTATTTCTTTATAATTTTGAAATTCAGACAGA
Source organism: Mytilus trossulus (assembly GCF_036588685.1). NCBI lineage: Eukaryota > Metazoa > Mollusca > Bivalvia > Mytilida > Mytilidae > Mytilus > Mytilus trossulus. The sequence continues at coordinate 51,293,101 of NC_086378.1, forward strand.
CATGATACAATGTATATGTAACACTTCCAAAAGTGTCAATCTCCCCAACAATGCCCAAACGTGTCCTCAAAATCCTAAATGATCCAAAGGTGTTCAATTATTATTATTTGCAAAGCGTGTCCACTTTAAAACACCAGAACATCTCAAAACTTTTAGCAATAATATGTCCTCAATAAAGGCAATAACTTTTATGGCAATTTAATTTTTGAAAACATGATTAAAGACGTCTGGTTTTGGTTGCAGGATTCTAAAACAGATCAAACAACATCTGCAGGAAATAAAGGTATTATGTTTGGTAAAGACGAATGCCCAAGACATGGAACATTATCCTGTCTATCCACAGTGAAAGATGATATCAATGACTTCTGCTTTCAAATAGACACCAGATAAGAATTAAAGAATGGCACAATAAAAATGCGTTTTGCTTGCAGTGGTTTTATTGTCGAGCCTGCGACTTTAGTTGCAGAAAGCTCGACTTAGGGATAGTGTTCCGGCGGCGGCTACGGCGGCGGCTACGGCGGCGGCGGTGTTAGCTCACTTCTTAAAAGCTATATATTTTAGAAGGTGGAAGACCTAGATGCTTCATACTTTGTATATAGATGCCTCATGTTACGAAGTTTCTGTCAGTCACATGTCCAATGTCCTTGACCTCATTTTTATGGTTCAGTGACTACTTGAAAAAAAAGTTAAAATTTTTTGTATTGTTGAATTCTCTCTTATTCTAAGTAATAGGATAACTATATTTGGAATGTGTGTACCTTGCAAGGTCCTCATGCCAGTCATACAGTTTTCACTTTTAGCCCAAATTGTACCTTGTCCTATAAACATTTAGGAAGATCAAAATCAGTGACAAGAAAAGCATCAACAAAAAACCTCACAAAAATATTTAGCCCTTGACATATTTAAAATCCATGAAATATTGTAACCACCTTAAATAACTGATTAAAACAAGATCGCAATCGATTGACTCGACCTAAATCATCAAATCCTGGTACCCTGTATATGAAAATGATGAAAGGTTAATTTTGAAAATGGTTCTTTTTGTAGTATAGGATTGGTCGAGGAAACCATGATCAAGGATGTACGTGTTGTGGCAGTTCCAGACTTAACTTTCAGAATTTCATCAAATGAAATGCCTGATGTAATACAGATAATGACAGTTGCAGAGGTACTTCTTCATATATAAATAAAGTAAAAAAAATTCAGGCTTGTGTGTCAACAATTAATTTTCATTTCCAATTGTAAAACATATAACTCAAAAACTGTGAAAGTACTTATATTTTCGTGGTACATGTGGTATGAGCAAAAGCTACAATACATGTTCATGGATTTTAGTTTTTTGAAAAAAATCAGTGGAGAAATTTTAAGCCATCTGATATAAACCTTCGATATAAATTCTTTAAATATTTGGCAAAAATAGTACACAGGAGAGCACTTACAAGACTAGACTTAAGAAATCTGCATACAGAACTATGTATCAGATATCAGAATGCAATTTTTAGCTCAACTGGCCCAAAGGGCCAAGTGAGCTTTTCTCATCACTTGGCGTCCATCATCATCGTCGTCCCTTAACTTTTACAAAAATCATATCCTCTGAAACTACTGGTCCAAATTAAAGCAAACTTTGCCTAAATCATCCTTAGGGTATCTAGTTATAAAAAAACTATTCGATGACCCCGCCCATTAACCAAGATGGCCACCATGGCTAAAAATAGAACATGGGTGTAAAATGCAGTTTTTGGCTTATATCTCTGAAACTAAAGCATTTAGAGCAAATCTGACAGGGGTGAATATGTTCATCAGGCCAAGATCTATCTGCCCTGAAATTTTCAGATGCATCAGACAATCCGTTGTTGGGTTGCTGCCTCTGAATTTGTAATTTTAAGGAAATTTTGCAGTTTTTTGTTATTATCTTGAATATTATAATAGATCAGTCAGGGGCATTACTTAAACAAGTAACAATTAAAATTACCTATACAAGTAATGTTGAAAACGAGGCTAATTTAAATATAACTTATACAAGTTATTTTTCTAAATATTATTTTTATAGGTGTTTAAGAATACAGATTTTACTAGCTTTAAATAATTTTCACAGTTATCTGGTTATTTTTCCCTTGATATATAAAAACTAATTCTTCAGAAACACTAATTAACTTTCCCACACACTTATCTTACATACCAACGCTTCTGGGTCAAAGATTGGTCTCTTGGGACTATTAAATTATCATTTTCCTCTAAAATCTTGAAGGTAGACTGATATAAATAGATTGATACTTGTGAATTAATTAAGACCTGAAGTTATTTATAATTTGTAACCTAATTCAATTATGTGCCTTTAATAGGTAAGTGTAATTTCTATTTTTTTTCAAAAATGTTAAAAATAACTTATTCAAGTAATATTTTTGACATTATTTTCAAAGTAACCCTTTATCTCTATACTCCTCTCAAATCTGATAAATTCTTTATTTTATCATATAAAATGGTGTTTAAAATCATGAAAACTACATTTAGTCTATGAAGACCGATTGGTTTTCGCACTCTTAACTTTAGTTTAAGTGAATGGATCTCTATGAAATTTTACCATAAGGTTCGATACCACAAAAGGAAAGTTGGGATTGATTTTGGGGATTATGGTACAAACAGTTAAGGAATTAGGGGCCAAAAATAAGCATTTTTGTAACTTCCTGACATAACTTGTGTGTTAGTGTATGGATCTCTCTGACATTGTACCACAAGGTTCCATATCACAAAGGGAATGTTTGGATTGATTTTGGGGGTAATTGCCTTAAAATTTTAGGAATTAGGGGCTAAAAAAGGGGCAAAAAACAAGCATTTTTCTAGTTTCATGACAATAACTTGTGTGTAAGTGTATGGAATTTTCTGAAATTGTACTACAAGGGTCCATATTACAAAGGGAAAGCTGGAATTGAGTTTTGGGGGTAATTGCCCAAAACGTTTAGGAAAAAGGGGCCAAAAATAAGCATTTTTCTAGTTTCCAGACAATAACTTGTGCAAGTGTATGTATCTCTCTGAAATTGTACTGCAAGGTTCCATATCACAAAGGGAATGTTTGGATTGATTTTGGGGTAATTGCCTCAAAATTGTAGGAATTAGGGGCAAAAAAAGGGGCAAAAAACAAGCATTTTTCTAGAGTCATGACAATAACTTGTGTGTAAGTGTATGGATCTTTATGAAATTGTACTACAAGGTTCCATATCACAAAGGGAAAGCTGGGTTTGAGTTTGGGGGTAATTACTTTAAATGTTTAGGAATATGGGGCCAAAAAGAGGCCAAAAAACAGGCATTTTTATACGACCGCAAAATTTGAAAAAATTTTCGTCGTATATTGCTATCACGTTGGCGTCGTCGTCTGCGTCGTCGTCGTCGTCTGAATACTTTTAGTTTTTGCACTCGAACTTTAGTAAAAGTGAATAGAAATCTATGAAATTTTAACACAAGGTTTATGACCACAAAAGAAAGGTTGGTATTGATTTTGGGAGTTTTGGTCCCAATATTTTAGGAATTAGGGGCCAAAAAAGGCCCAAATAAGCATTTTCTTGGTTTTCGCACTATAACTATAGTTTAAGTTAATATAAATCTATGAAATTTTGACACAAGGTTTATGACGACAAAAGAAATCTTGGGATTGATTTTGGGAGTGTTGGTTTCAACATTTTAGGAATTAGGGTCCAAAAAAGGGCCCAAATAAGCATTGTTCTTGGTTTTCGCACAATAACTTTAGTTTAAGTAAATAGAAATCAATGAAATTTAAACACAATGTTTTTTTCCACAAAAGGAAGGTTGGTATAGATTGTGGGAGTTTAGGTCCCAACAGTTTAGGAATAAGGGGCCAAAAAGGGACCCAAAAAAGCATTTTTCTTGGTTTTTGCACCATAACGTTAGTATAAGTAAATAGAAATCTATGAAATTTAAACACAATGTTTTTTTCCTCAAAAGGAAGGTTGGTATTGATTTTGGGAGTTTAGGTCCCAACAGTTTAGGAATTAGGGGCCAAAAAGGGACCCAAAAAGGTATTTTTCTTGGTTTTTGCACCATAACGTTAGTATAAGTAAATAGAAATCTATGAAATTTAAACACAAGGTCTATGACCATAAAAGGAAGGTTGGTATTGATTTTCGGAGTTTTGGTCCCAACAGTTTAGGAATAAGGGGCCCAAAGGGTCCAAAATTAAACTTTGTTTGATTTTATCAAAATTGAATAATTGGGGTTCTTTGATATGCTGAATCTAACTGTGTATGTAGATTCTTAACTTTTGGTCTCGTTTTCAAATTGGTCTACATTAAGGTCCAAAGGGTCAAAAATTAAACTTAGTTTGATTTTGACAAAAAATGAATCGGTTGGGTTCTTTGATATGCTGAATCTAAAAATGTACTTAGATTCTTGATTATTGGCCCAGTTTTCAAGTTGGTCCAAATCGGGGTCCAAAATTAAACTTTGTTTGATTTCATCACAAATTGAATAAATGGGGTTCTTTGATATGCCAAATCTAACTGTGTATGTAGATTCTTCATTTTTGGTCTTGTTTTCAAATTGGTCTACATTGGTCCAAATCAGGATCTAAAATTTTTATATTAAGTATTGTGCAATAGCAAGTCTTTTCAATTGCACAGTATTGCGCAATGGCAAGAAATATCTAATTACACAATATTGGGAAATAGCAATTTTTTTTTTAATTAGAGTTATCTTTCTTTGTCCAGAATAGTAAGCAAGAAATATCTAATTGCACAATGTTGTGCAATAGCAAGAATTTCTTTTAATTGGAGTTATCTTTCTTTGTCCAGAATCAACTTAAATCTTTGTTATATACAATATACAATGTATATTCACTTTTTACTACCAACTAATAAATTAAAATAATCTTTACCATTCAGTGATAACAAGCAGTTTTGTTTACATCTTAATATTTTATGATGTATTTAAATGAGTAGTTATTGTTGCAAACTCCATTAGAAATTTTAATTGAGATTAGTTTTGGAATAAGGGAAAGGGGGATGTGATTAAAAAAATTAGGTTCCATTTTCTCATTTGAAATTTCATAAATAAAAAGAAAATTTCTTCAAACATTTTTTGAGAGGATTAATATTCAACAGCATAGTGAATTGCTGTAAGAGAAAACAAAAATTTTAAGTTCATTAGAACACATTCATTCTGTGTCAGAAACCTATGCTGTGTCAACTATTTAATCACAATCCAAATTTAGAGCTGAATCCAGCTTGAATGTTGTGTCCATACTTGCCCCAACCGTTCAGGGTTCAACCTCTGCGGTCGTATAAAGCTACGCCCTGTGGAGCATCTGGTTCTAGTTTCCAGACAATAACTTGTGTTCAGGTGTATAGATCTCTATGAAATTGTACTGCAAGGTACCATACCACAAAGGGAAGGCTGGTATTGAGTTTGGGGGTGATGAATCATAAGGGGGTTCACAAAATTAGGGGGGGGGGATTTTTTTTCCCTTTTTTCTTCTTTAAAATTTTCCATTTTAAATTGGTTATTTATGATTTATATATAAAAGCAAATGATAATGATATGGTTTGAATAGGTAAATTAAAATTTTTTTTAGTTCTTAGAGCACATTCATTCTGTGTCAGAAACCTATGCTATGTCAAATATTTAATCACAATCCAAATTCAGTGCTGTATCAAGCTTGAATGTTGTGTCCATACTTGCCCCAACTGTTCAGGGTTCGACCTCTGCGGTCGTATCAAGCTGCACCCAGCGGAGCATTTTATTGTAGTCTTTTACAAAAATCTCCTCTGAAATTACTGTGCCAAATTAAACCAAACTTGGCCTAAATTATGCTTAGGGTATCTTCTTTAAAAAATGTATCCGATGACCACACCCATTGACCAAGATGGCTGCCATGGCTAGAAATAGAACCTTGTGGTCAAATGCAGATTTTGGCTTATATATCTGAAACTAAAGCATTTAGAGCAAATCTGAGAAGGAGTAAAATTGTTTATCAGGTACAAATCTTTCTGCCCTGAAATTTTCAAATGCATCAGACAACCTGTTGTTGGGTTGCTGCCCCTGAATTGTTAATTTTAAGGAAATTTTGCAGTTTTTTTATGCCCGTTTACGGGTCGTATTATGGTATACCGTTGACCGTCTGTCCGTCCGTCCTTCGTCAACATGTCGGACATTAACTCAAAAAAGCTTTAACCAATATGCATGAAACTTTGGTGAATTGTTTATATCTATTGACGTGAGCTCCCTTTCATTTTTTATAAATTTCAGAATTACCGTTTCCAAGTTTTGGGGTTTTATTCATATAACCAATTCCAAGTTCTTTGGCTACATTTATTCAGAAACCTATAATATGTCAAATATTTAATTACAATCCAAATTCAGACCTGTATCAAGCTTGAATATTGTGTCCATTTTTGCCCCAACTGTTCAGGGTTGGACCTCTGGGGGCGTATCCAGCTGCGCTCAGCGAAGCAGTTTATTGGTTATAACCTTGAATATTATAATAGAAAGAGATAAACTGTAAACAGCAAAGTAAGCTCTACAAATAAGTCACCATGATCAAAATTGTCAATTGACCACTTCAGGAGTTAATCTTCTACAAAAATTTTCTGCTCTGAAACTACTGGGCCAAGCTCATTATAGATAGAGATAACTGTAAGCAAGAATGTTCAGTAAAGTAAGTTCTACAAACAAGTCACTGACACAAAAACAGAGAGTTTTGTCATGAATTCTATTCTTGTCTTAAATAATGTAGAGTGTCCTTTGTTTAATATGCACTGCAACACATTGACCAAGGTGAGCAACACCGGCTCTTAAGAGCCTCTAGTTATTATTGCGATATTAAACCAGTCAAATTATTTGTATAAAGAAACCTTGCAATAATTTCTGAATGTACAGTAGTTATTAATTATGAATTAGTGGGTCCTATATGGTTTTCCTTGTTCTTAGGTTAAAGTTTCAACCAATGATTCATTAGTTGATCAAAAGATTCATGTTACTAGACAAAAACCAGAGGCTATTGATAAGGAGACACTTCAAACTATGGATCCATCAAAGATAAGAGGATTTAGCCAACATGTTGGACAGCTGATCATTGGACTAGGCAATTCTTGCTTCAAAAAAGAATGTCTTGGCCTTTTGCTCCATGAGACAAAGGTAATGTTAATATATAGCTAATTGATTAAAATGTTTCGATCAACTCTTAAATGATTAACACTTTCAGTCCAGTAAAATTAATGATCCCTTTTGATAGATAAATGATATTTTCTATAAAATTGCATTACTATCAGTACAAATCAGTTTAGTTATTTGGATGCCCTGTCCCGATGTCATGGTCTAGCGACTTTGTATTAATTGTCAATGCTGCTGTCCCTCAAATTGTCTTTTTCAGAATTTTCTGCTGACAGCAAGACATTTCTCTGTGTCAGCAGTTAATTATACCCCACACAACAAATAAGGACTTACTATGTAGATGTGCATATCGACAGGAAATTACGATTTTTTTTTGTAGGAGTTATGCCCCTTTAACTTAGAATTTTGGCCAAAATATACTACTGCAACAGTTTGTCATCCCAACTTCTCTGAAACCACACAACAGAATTTCATGAAACTTTGTAGATAATAAGGACTTACTATGTACATGTGCATATCGACAGGAAATTACGAATTTTTTTTTGTAGGAGTTATGCCCCTTTTACTTAGAATTTTGGCCAAAATATACTACTGCAACAGTTTGTCATCCCAACTTCTCTGAAACCACACAACAGAATTTCATGAAACTTTGTAGATAATAAGGACTTACTATGTAGATGTGCATATCGACAGGAAATTACGATTTTTTTTTTTGTAGAAGTTATGCCCCTTTAACTTAAAATTTTGGCCAAAATATACTACTGCAACAGTTTGTCATCCCAACTTCTCTGAAACCACACATCAGAATTTCATGAAACTTTGTAGATAATAAGGACTTACTATGTAGATGTGCATATCGACAGGAAATTACGATTTTTTTTTTGTAGGAGTTATGCCCCTGTAACTTAGAACTTTGGCCAAAATATACTACTGCAACAGTTTGTCATCCAAACTTCTCTGAAACCACACAACAGAATTTCATGAAACTTTGTAGATAATAAGGACTTACTATGTAGATGTGCATATCGGCAGGAAATTACGATTCAATTTTTATTGTAGGAGTAATGCCCCTTTAACTTAGAATTTTGGCCAAAATATACTACTGCAACAGTTTGTCATCGCAACTCCTCTGAAACCACACAACAGAATTTCATGAAACTTTGTAGATAATAAGGACATACTATGTAGATGTGCATATCGACAAGAAATTACGATTCAATTTTTTTCTAGAAGTTATGCCCCTTTTACCTAGAATTTTGGCCAAAATATACTACTGCAACAGTTTGTCATTGCAACTTCTCTGAAACCACACAACAAAATTTCATGACACTTTGTAGATAATAAGGACATACTATGTAGATGAACTTATTGCAGGAAATTACGATTCAATTTTTTTTCTAGGAGTTATGCCCCTTAGAACTTAGAATTTTGGCCCAATTATACTACTGCAACAGTTGAAACTTTGTAGTTTATGAGGACATAATATGTTAATTGTGCATATCCACAAGAAAATTTTTATCAGTTGACTTTTGTAGAGTTATGAGTCTTTGAACTTAGGAATCTGGTGAGATTTTGTTTGTCAAGTGACAATGTGGGGGTGTGGGGTATGTGAGGTTCTTTAATTTTTTTATTAAAATTATTTTTAGGGTTTCCCCTTAGCAAATCATGGACTTTGCAAGGGGAAGGGTTTATCATTTTGTGGAGCAAGATCACTGGGTACTTCTACTTTTTTTCCAGTGTGCTATATTCACAAATATCAGTTTAAAGTGTCTTTTATACCATCTCTTGGGCAGGTAACAAGTAACTTTCTAGTGGTATACTAATTAAGTATAACTGATTTTTCTTTTCAGATACTGATAACATGCCTGTCTACATCACCCAGGTATTGTACATATATCAAAGATAAATTAGGTCCAGAAGACAAAGCTACTCTGCATTTTATTGGACCTTATGATATATTAAAGGCAAGGGAGAGGAGCCAGCTGATAAAAGCTTTTCTACGTTTAGGAAACCGACAAAGATTAGGAATACCAAAAGTATAATCTGCCTTTTGTGTTACTAGAATCTGCTCACCCTATCAAAGCTAAAGTGAATACCAAAGTTGATTCATAGTAATGAATATAGAGGTGTAATACCACCAAATCATGGTACGTCACATCTGGTTGCATACGAAAGTAGGTCTTAAAAAATATTCCCTTGAATTTGACCGTTGTAGGTAATTAATCCTACATTTTATTGCAGTAAAACTATTTCTGTGTCATAAACATATGTCTTGGGTATTTCAAAACACCATTATTTTTATTTGTGATTTCTATAGAAAATTTTGTAATCTTGAGGTTACATGGTTACTAAACCTTGTACACAGATAGAATAAGAGGAGAAATTTGATTGGTTAACTTCCAATGATTTTTATTTTCTTATATGCAATGAAATGTTATGTGAAACTTTTTCTATAGAACTGGACAGGATAAAACTTTACTCATGCCAAGTATTTCTTTATTTGAAACAAAGATAAATTCTGCACAATTTTTTGAAAAGTGCAAATTTAACAAAGACTAATAGGGGAAAATCAATGATGGTATTACACCTAGAGGTGGAATCTCTTAAAATACATTTATTTTTTAGTACAAAATCTTAGTGAAATTGTTGCCACAACATTTTGTAATTCAAGAACAAAGCAACAAAAAGTTTATTTATACAGCATCAGAGTTATTTTCAGAGCTAGATATAAAGATATGTATATATATTAACATTATTGTGACATAGGAAATGTACTAGAAAATGCAAGAATGGTGAAATTCATCTATTATCCATTACTTATCATCCCCTGTTTGACACATTGCAAGGGACATAGAAATACCCTGCATCCATCCAGTCTTGTAAGTGCTCTCCTGTGTACTATTCTTGCAAGATATTTATAGAATTTATATTGAAGGTCAGCAATGTCTAGAACAAGTTTGAAAAATCAGTGCAGATCAATTTTTATGCCCCCGCCATAGCGGAGGGGGTATTGCGATTAACCCTTGTCCGTCTGTACGTCCGTCCCAAAATTGGTTTCCCTTCTCTAACTTTAGTTTGCCTCCACCAAATGTTATGAAATTTATACACAATGCTTATTACCACAAAAACACAGATCAAGTTTGAATTTTGGTGGCGTCACTTTTACTGTTCTAAAGTTATGCCCTTCTACAAATGGAAAAATTGTTGACTTTTTGGTATCCCTTCTCTTACTTTAGTTTGCCTCAACCAAATGTTATGAATCTTATGTTGTGTTTTGTGTACTATTGTTTGTCTGTTTGTCTTTATCTTTTGTAGCCATGGCGTTGTCAGTTTATTTTTGATCTAGGAGTTTGAATGTCCCTCTGGTATCTTTCGCCCCTCTTATATGCACAATGCCAATTACCACAAAACACAGATCATGTTTCAATTTTTGGGGCGTCACTTTTACCGTTCTTGTATAAAAATTACCATCATGTAACATCTATCAGCCCAGCCCTGACATATAAAAGTATATTTACAGTAAACATCTTATTTATTTGTAAACCTGTTTTCTCTTAACCATACATACAGATTTTATTACTATTTGCCTTTTTAGTTCACCTGGCACGAGGTCCACTGTGAGCTTTTGACATCACTTATTGTCAACTGTCGTCTTCTGTTAAATTATACATAGATCATCTCCTCTGCAACTACTAAACCAAATTTAACCAAACATGGCAAAAATTATCAACGGGATATCTATTTTAAAAAGTGTGTCATCTCAACCTGCCTGCCGACAAACATGGTTCACATGGCTAAAAATATAAGAGCAATTTTTGTCTATTAACTTGAAAGCGCTATAGATAAAGAAAATTGGGCAGGAACAAATATTTCAGAATGATGAGATCTACATAATATCATTTGACATCAAAACTGTCAGATCACTTCTTATACGAGTTATTGCCCTTAATTGAGTTTAGTAAAAAGTTATGTTTGCCTATTATTTCGAATTATGATAGATAGACAGAAACTTTAAATAGCAAAAATGATCAACAAGACAAGAAAATTAATAAATAAGTCAACATTATTGAAATCCCCAGTCAACCCCTTATTGAAGTTGTTGCCCTTTAATGACGATGTTTCCCTTTTTTTCCAGGATTACCAATTTCTTGAAAACTATGATAAATAAAACTTTAAAATGCAAAAATTATTGGCAAGACAAGATCAACAAATAAGTCAATATTTTGCAGTTTTGTCTATTTCCTTGAAAACTATATAGATAGATAAAAAATTGTAATAGAAAAATGATCACCAGGACAACATCTACAGATAAGCCATAATGGCTGAAATCTTTAGTTGATTTGATTAAATTTTTTGAGTTATTTACCATTTAATGATAATTATTACTATTTTTTTTCTTTTTTGCCTTTTATCTTGAAAACTATAATAGATATATAGAAACTTTAAAAACAAAAAAATATTCAGCTGAATAGAATCTACAAATGTGTTAAAATGACTTAAATTGCAAGTTAACTAATAAAGTTATTCTCCTTTTATGATGATTTTTACTTAAAAGTGGCCATTCTGAAAGATGCAGGTGAGCAACACAGGCTCTTTAAGAGTTCTGTTTATTGACAAAAGCATTAAAAGACAGGTGTTAAATTTTAACTGAATGTATTCGACTTTGTTCTTATATCTATATTGTTATTCTTATTTGTGCATATGCAAAAATGATGGCAGTTATTTATACACATTAATAGATAACTTGTAAAAGAAATATGTGATATTTAAACAAAAAATAATCTACTTGATTGTGTTTTACTTTGAATATAAGTTTGCTTTCTATTATTATGGACAATAAAATCAATTCTTACTTTGTTTCTGTTTAAGATGATGAATTGTGCAGGAACATATATATAAATAGTAACAATATAATGCATTGAACTTTCTTGACCAGATTTTATTTTTACCTGAGCCACAACAAAACTTCAGACTCGCCTATAAAATGCTATATTTTTGAGTAACTACACATTCAAATAATTTATTTAATAAATAGTGTTTTTTTATTTTAATCAGTATATTACGGGTGAAATATTCTATATATTTACTAAATTTTTAAAGAGAGTTTTCAATTGCAAAAATTGTACTTGCTAAACATGTAATCAATTTGAATGATTAGTTGAAATCAAGTACAAATACTTTATTTATATATAACTTATCTGAATTTGTAAATTGGTGTGAAATTTTATAGTTATTACTGTTTACTTTGAATCATTTACATTTATAAATATATATTTGTATATACACTTATAACATTCATAACATTATTGCAAAATTAATTTTAATCAATATAAAAATTTCATTTCATTTTTGTATACATTATTTAACGATCATAATTATGTGAACTATCTGATGTTGCTACATTTTGCATTTATTCATCTACATATATGTATGTCTCACCTTGTAACATCACTATCATATTTGAATCATTTATTGTTAAATGTTCATTCACTATTTGTATATATTAAATGAATATATGTGTATAATTTGTAGTTAATCATTATCTTAAAATAAATTTGTAAGTGGTGGTTATATGAGAAAATAAATTTGTAAGTGGTGGTTATATGAGGAGTGTTTTTGATTTACTACAAAATATACTCGTTTTGATGCTGAAATCTAGATACAGGTACACCAGTCTCCATTTTAGTTCTTTAAATTTTGGACTCAAAAAGAGATGTGACAAAGCACAATGAAAATTAGTTTTTTCTTCTATTTTGCAAATTAAGTTAAATGTTGAAGGTTTTTTGGCTAAAGATCTATGGGTTTTATTTCAATTCCTGAATACTTACATAATTATGTTACTTCGTGTGGAATTTTGTTTGACCACTGTCTAACATATCCCACTGTCCACATAGGGTAGTTGGTTTGTCTAGCTAACTCCTACAGTGTTCTAGCTAGAACATTTATATTATGTAGGGTGTTAGTACATATTCTAAAGGTGTGCACATTATCAGGATTTGCATGTTCCTTATATTTTCCACAAATGAAAGGATGTTGAACTTTCTCATTTTTAACTCACTTGGGGTGCACAGAAATGCTATGTTGAGGTATAAGTACATTTAGTGTTTGTACCAAAAATATCAGATGACTTATTAAAGTGTAACCCCATTAAAATGAAGATTGTTTGCTAGTTTCCATGTTTTTACCTGTATACTTAAAACTTATATTATATCGTAAGAAACTGCCATAGGAATTAATAATCAGCAAAACAAGATCTGTAGAACATTGTAGAAAATAAGGTCATAGTGATTGACCTTATATAACACAGGTCCCTGGTGTACATAACATAGGAGGCTGTAGTGCACCTTGTATAACACAGGTCCCTGTTGAATGTAACAGGAGGGTGTAGTGCACCTTATATAACACAGGTCCCAGGTAAATGTAACATAGGAGGATGTAGTACACCTTATATAACACAGGTCTCTGGTGAATGTAACATAGGAGGGTGTAGTACACCGTATATAACACAGGTCCCTGATGGATGTAACATAAGAGGATGTAGTGCACCGTATATAACACAGGACACTGTTGAATGTAACAGGAGGGTGTAGTGCGCCGTATATAACACAGGTCCTTGGTGAATGTAACATAGGCGGGTGTAGTGCACCGTATATAACACAGGACTCTGTTGAATGTAACAGGAGGGTGTAGTGCGCCGTATATAACACAGGTCCCTGGTGAATGTAACATAGGAGGGTGTAGTGCACTGTATATAACACAGGTCCCTGATGGATGTAACATAAGCGGATGTAGTGCACCGTATATAACACAGGTCCCTGGTGAATGTAACAAAGGAGGGTGAAGTGCATTTTATATAATACAGGTCTCTGATGGTTTTAACATAAGAGGATGTAGTGCATTTTATATAACACAGGTCCAAGGTGGATATAACATAGGAGTGTGAAGTGCATTTTATATAATACAGATCTATGGTGGTTGTAACATAGAAGGTAGTTGTACACCATATATAACACGGGCACCTTGTAAATGTAACATAGGAAAGTGTAGTACACCTAATATAACACAGGTCCCTGGTAAATGTAACATAGGAAGGTGTAGTACACCTCATATAACATGGGTACTTGGTAAATGTAACATAGGAAGGTGTAGTACATCATATATAACACAGGTCCCTGGTAAATGTAACATAGGAAGGTGTAGTACACCATATATAAAACAGGTCCTTTGTGAATGTAACGTTTGAGGGTGTAGTGCATCTTATATAACACAGATCTCTGGTAGATTTAACATATGATGGTGTAGTGCAATTTATAACACAGGTTCCTGGTGGATGTAACATATTACGGTTTAGTACACCTCATATAACACGGGTCCATGGTAAATGTAACATAGGAGGGTGTAGTACCTTGTATATAACAGGTCCCTGGTGAATGTAACATTTGAAGATGTACTGTACCTGATATAACACAGGTCCCTTGTCAATGTAACAAAGGAGGGTGTACGGTATGCCTTATATGATATAAGCCCCTGGTGAATGTAACATATGAGGATATAGTGCACCTTTTATTACAGGTCTCTGGTGAATGTAACATAGGAGTGTGTAGTGCACCTTATATAACACAAGTACCTGGTGTACATAACATAGGAGGATGTAGTACACCTTATATAACACAGGTCCCAGGCGAATGTAATATAGGAGGGTGTAGTACACCTTGTATAACACAGGTCTCTGGTGAATGTTACATAGGAGTGTGTAGTGCACCTTATATAACACAGGTCACTTGTGGATGTAACATAGGAGGATGTAGTACACCTTATATAACACAAGTTCCTGTGGAATGTAACATAGGAGGGTGTAGTACATGTACACCATATAAGGCACAGGTCCCTGTCGGTTGTAACAGGATGGTGAAGTACACCATATGTAACACGGGTCCCTTGTAAATGTAATATAGGAGGGTGTACGGTATGCCTTATATGATATAAGACCCTGGTGAATGTAACATATGAGGATATAGTGCACCTTTTACTACAGGTCTCTGGTGAATGTAACAAAGGAGGGTGTACGGTATGCCTTATATGATATAAGCTCCTGGTGAATGTAACATATTAGGATATAGTGCACCTTTTATTACAGGTCTCTGGTGAATGTAACATAGGAGTGTGTAGTGCACCTTATATATTACAAGTCCCTGGTGTACATAACATAGGAGGATGTAGTACACCTTATATAACACAGGTCCCTGGCGAATGTAATATAGGAGGGTGTAGTACACCTTGTATAACACAGGTCTCTGGTGAATGTTACATAGGAGTGTGTAGTGCACCTTATATAACACAGGTCCCTTGTGGATGTAACATAGGAGGATGTAGTACACCTTATATAGCACAGGTCTCTGGTGAATGTAACATAGGAGGGTGAAATGTAGCTTGTATAACACAGGTCCCTGGTGGATGTAATTTAGAAGGAAGTTGTACACCTTATTTAACACAAGTCCCTGTGGAATGTAACATAGGAGGGTGTAGTACACCATATAAGGCACAGGTCCCTGTCGGTTGTAACAGGAGGATGAAGTACACCATATATAACACGGGTCCCTTGTAAATGTAACATAGGAGGGTGTAGTGCGCCTCATATAACACAGGTCTCTGCTGAATGTAACAGGAGTGTGTAGTGCACCTTAAATAACACAGGTCCCAGGTTGATGTAACATAAGAGGGTGTAGGCAGAGGCGGATTTAGGGGGGGCCAGGGGGCCCGCCCCCTTTTGTGGCAAAAGATTTGGCTGATTATATAGGGATTCACTGAAGCATGACTGGAGCGGGCGCCCCTCTTATGCAGTCAGTGGATCCGCCACTGGAAGGTCACCATATATAACACAGGTCTCTGCTGTATGGAACAGGAGTGTGTAGTACGCCTTATGAAACACAGGTCCCTGGTGAATGTAACAGGAGGGTGTAATGCGCTGTATATAACACAGGTCCCTGGTGATTGTAACATAGGAGGGTGTAGTGCACCGTATATAACACAGGTCCCTCGTGAATGTAACAGGAAGGTGTAATGCGCCGTATATAACACAGGTCCCTGGTGAATGTAACATAGGAGGGTGTAGAGCACCGTATATAACACAGGACCCTGGTGAATGTAACAAAGGAGGGTGAAGTGCATTTTATATAATAGAGGTCTCTGGTGGTTTTAACATAAGAGGATGTAGTGCATTTTATATAACACAGGTCCCAGGTGGATGTAACATAGGAATGTGAAGTTCATTCTATATAATACAGGTCTATGGTGGTTGAAACATAGTAGGGTGTAGTACAACATATATAACACGGGTACCTGGTAAATGTAACATAGGAAGGTGTAGTATACCTTATATAACACAGGTCCTTGGTAAATGTAACATAGGAAGGTGTAGTACACCTTATATAACACAGGTCCCTGGTAAATGTAACATAGGAAGGTGTAGTACACCATATATAACACAGGTTTTTGGTAAATTTAACATTGGGGGGGTGTAGTACACCATATATAACACAGGTCCCTGGTAATTGTAACATAGGAGGGTGTAGTACACCATATATAAAACAGGTCCTTTGTGAATGTAACGTTTGAGGGTGTAGTGCACCTTATATAACACAGGTCTCTGGTGGATTTAACATAGGAGGGTGTAGTGCAATTTATAACACAGGTTCCTGGTGGATGTAACATATGACGGTTTAGTACACTTCATATAACACGGGTCCATGGTAAATGTAACATAGGAGGGTGTAGTACCCTGTATATAACAGGTCCCTGGTGAATGTACCATTTGAGGATGTACTGTACCTTATATAACACAGGTCCCTTGTAAATGTAACAAAGGAGGTAGTACGGTATGCCTTATATGATATAAGCCCCTGGTGAATGTAACATATATGAGGAAATAGTGCACCTTTTATTACAGGTCTCTGGTGAATGTAACATAGGATAGAACATCTTACATTATAGTACTATCTTACTTCACAATAAAAACCAATTATACCAAGCATGTTTCAAAAGATAGAACATCTTACATTATAGTACTATCTTACTACACAATAAAAACCAATTATACCAAGCATGTTTCAATAGATAGAACATCTAACATTATAGCACTATCTTACTACACAATAAAAAACCAATTATACCAAACATGTTTCAATAGATAGAACATCTTACATTATAGCACTTTCTCACTTCACAATAAAAACCAATTATACCAAGCATGTTTCAAAAGATAGAACATCTTACATTATAGTTCTATCTTACTTCACAATAAAAACCAATTATACCAAGCATGTTTCAAAAGATAGAACATCTCACATTATAGTACTATCTTACTACACAATACAAACCAATTATACCAAGCATGTTTCAATAGATAGAACATCTAACATTATAGCACTATCTTACTTCACAATAAAAAACCAATTATACCAAGCATGTTTCAATAGATAGAACATCTTACATTATAGTACTTTCTCACTTCACAATAAAAACCAATTATACCAAGCATGTTTCAAAAGATAGAACATCTTACATTATAGCACTATCTTACTACACAATAAAAACCAATTATACCAAGCATGTTTCAAAAGATAGAACATCTAACATTATAGTACTATCTTACTACACAATAAAAACCAATTATACCAAGCATGTTTCAATAGATAGACCATCTAACTTCATAGTACTATCTTACTACACAATAAAAACCAATTTAACCAAACATGTTTCAATAGATAGAACATCTTATAAGCGGGAAACACGAAAAACCATCATGACATTGAGGTATGTTATAGCTCATACTTATGCTTAGGGTGTCTACTACATGCTTGAATCTTTATTTATACTGAAATATGCGAATGTAAGCCAAAAAAATATTTCATCGACCCCTACCCCCAATTTGGATAGCCAGACGCCAATATTGACCATACCTACCCCGGATCTTTTCACCCTAGAGACAAAACTGAGCATGTCATTGGTCTATACAAGGTATCATTTTTACTGTAAAGGCCTTGGCTAACTTTAACATGTGTTTTCCAACATAAATAGGTGCCTCATTAGGCGGAAAACACGAAAAACAATAAAAAAGGCAAGAAAACCAACATAAAGGCAAATATCAATTATAGTAAAAATCTTCCCCCAGCACCGCCCAGACATGCCATTGAGGTATGTTATAGCTCAAACTAATGCTTAGGGTGTCTACTACATGCCTGAATTTTTATTTATATTGAAACATGTGAACGTAAGCCAAAAAAATATTTCATCGACCCCTACTCCCAATTTGGATCGCCAGACGCCAATATTGACCATACTTACCCCGGATCTTTTCACCCTAGAGACCAAACTGAGCATGTCTTTGGTCTATACAAGGTGTCATTTTTACCGTAAAGGCCTTGGCTAACTTTAACATGTGTTTTTCAACATAAATAGGTGCCTCATTAGGCGGAAAACACGAAAAACCATAAAAAAGGCAAGAAAACCAACATAAAGGCAAATATCAATTATAGTAATAATCTTCCCCCAGCACCGCCCAGACATGCCATTGAGGTATGTTATAGCTCATACTAATGCTTAGGGTGTCTACTACATGCTTGAATCTTTATTTATACTGAAATATGCGAATGTAAGCCAAAAAAATATTTCATCGACCCCTACCCCCAATTTGGATAGCCAGACGCCAATATTGACCATACCTACCGCGGATCTTTTCATCCTAGAGACAAAACTGAGCATGTCATTGGTCTATACAAGGTGTCATTTTTACTGTAAAGGCCTTGGCTAACTTTAACATGTGTTTTCCAACATAAATAGGTGCCTCATTAGGCGGAAAACACGAAAAACCATAAAAAAGGCAAGAAAACCACCATAAAGGCAAATATCAATTATAGTAAAAATCTTCCCCCCAGCACCGCCCAGAAATGCCATTGAGGTATGTTATAGCTCAAACCAATGCTTAGGGTGTCTACTACATGCCTGAAATTTTATTTATACTGAAACATGTGAACGTAAACCAAACAAATATTTCATCGACCCCTACTCCCAATTTGGATCGCCAGACGCCAATATTGACCATACCTACCCCGGATCTTTTCACCTTAGAGACAAAACTGAGCATGTCTTTAGTCTATACAAGGGTTCATTTTTACCGTAAAGGCCTTGGCTAACTTTAACATGTGTTTTCAACATAAATAGGTGCCTCATTAGGCGGAAAACACGAAAAACCGTCAGAAAAGCCAAGAAAACCAACATAAAGGCAAATATCAATTATAGTGAAAATCTTCCCTCAGCACCGCTCAGACATGCCATTGAGGTATATTATAGCTCCAACTAATGCTAAGGGTGTCTACTACATGCCTGAATCTTCATTTATACTGAAATATGTGAACGTAAGCCAAAAAATATTTAATCGACCCTAATCCCAATTTGGATCGCCAGACGCCAATGTTTACCATACCAACCGCGGATCATTTCACCCTAGAGACAAAACTGAGCATGTCATTGGTCTATATAAGGTGTCATTTTTACCGTAAAGGCCTTGGCTAATTTTAACATGTGTTTTCCAACATAAATAGGTGCCTCAATTGGCGGAAAACACGAAAAACCATAAAAAAAGGCAAGAAAACCAACATAAAGGCAAATATCAATTACAGTAAAAATCTTCCCCCAGCACCGCCCAGACATGCCATTGAGGTATGTTATAGCTCAAACTAATGCTTCGGGTGTTTACTACATGCCTGAATTTTTATTTATACTGAAACATGTGAACGTAAGCCAAAAAAATATTTCATCGATCCCTACTCCCACTTTGGATCGCCAGACGCCAATATTGACCATACTTACCCCGGATCTCTTCACCCTAGAGACCAAACTGAGCATGTCTTTGGTCTATACAAGGTGTCATTTTTACCGTAAAGGCCTTGGCTAACTTTAACATGTGTTTTCAACATAAATAGGTGCCTCATTAAGGGAAAAACACGAAAAACCGTCAGAAAAGCCAAGAAAACCAACATAAAGGCAAATATCAATTATAGTGAAAATCTTCCCTCAGCACCGCCCAGACATGCCATTGAGGTATGTTATAGCTCCAACTAATGCCTAGGGTGTCTACTACATGCCTGAATTTTTATTTATACTGAAATATGTGAACGTAAGCCAAAAAATTATTTCATCGACCCCTACTCCCAATTTGGATTGCCAGACGCCAATATTGACCATACTTACCTGGGATTTTTTCACCCTAGAGACAAAACTGAGCATATCATTGGTCTATACAAGGTGTCATTTTTACCGTAAAGGCCTTGGCTAGCTTTAACATGTGTTTTCCAACATAAATAGGTGCCTCATTAAGCGGGAAACACGAAAAACCATCATAAAAGCCAAGAAAACCAACATAAAGGCAAATATCAATTATAGTGAAAATCTCCCCCCAGCACCGCCCAGACATGCCATTGAGGTATGTTATAGCTCAAACTAATGCTTAGGGTGTCTACTACATGCCTTAATCTTTATTTATACTGAAATATGTGAACGTAAGCCAACAAAATATTTAATCGACCTTACCCCCAATTTGGATAGCCAGACGCCAATATTGACCTTACCTACCCCCGATCTTTTCACCCTAGAGACAAAACTGAGCATGTCATTGGTCTATAAAAGGTGTCATTTTTACCGTAAAGGCCTTGGCTAACTTTAACATGTGTTTTTCAACATAAATTGGTGCCTCATTAAGCGGAGAACACGAACAAGCATCATAAAAGCCAAGAAAACCAATCTAAAGGCAAATATCAATTGTAGTGAAAATCTTCCCCCAGCACCGCCCAGACATGTCATTGAGGTATGTTATAGCTCATACTAATGCTTAGGGTGTCTACTACATGCCTGAATTTTTATTTATACTGAAATATGTGAACGTAAGCCAAAAAATATTTCATCGACCCCTACTCCCAATTTGGATCGCCAGACGCCAATATTGACCATACCTACCCGGGATCTTTTCACCCTAGAGACAAAACTGAGCATGTCATTGGTCTATACAAGGTGTCATTTTACCGTACAGGCCTTGTCCAACTTTAACATGTGTTTTCCAACATTAATAGGTGCCTCATTAAGCGAGAAACACGAAAAACCATCATAAAAGCCAAGAAAACCAACATAAAGGCAAATATCAATTATAGTGAAAATCTTCCCCCAGCACCGCCCAGACATGCCATTGAGGTATGTTATAGCTCAAACTAATGCTTAGGGTGTCTACTACATGCCTGAAACTTAAATTCTACTGAAATATGTGAAAGTAAGCCAAGACAGTATTTAATCGACCCCTACCCCCAATTTGGATAGCCAGACGCCAATATTGACCATACCTACCCCGGATCTTTTCACCCAAGAGACAAAACTGAGCATATCATTGGTCTATACAAGGTGTCATTTTTACCAAAAAGGCCTTGGCTAACTTTAACATGTGTTTTCCAACATAAATAGGTGCCTCATTAAGCGGGAAACACGAAAAAATTTATAAAAGCCAAGAAAACCAACATAAAGGCAAATATCAATTATAGTGAAAATCTTCCCCCCCCCCCCCCACACTATAATTGGTCTATACAAGGTGACATTTTTACATGTGTCTTCCAACTTAATTAGGTGCCTCATTAAGCGGAAAACACGAAAAACCATCATAAAAGCCTAGAAATCCACATAAAGGCAAATATCAATTATAGTGAAAATCTTCCCCCAGCACCGCCCAGACATGCCATTGAGGTATATAATAGCTCAAACTAATGCTTAGGGTGTCTACTACATGCCTGAATCTTTATGTATACTGAACTATGTGAACGTAAGCCAAAAAATATTTAATCGACCCCTAATCCCAATTTGGATCGCCAGACGCCAATATTGACCATACCTACCCCGGATCTTTTCACCCTAGAGACAAAACTGAGCATGTCATTTGTCTATACAAGGTGTCATTTTTACCAAAAAGGCCTTGGCTAACTTTAACATGTGTTTTCCAACATAAATAGGTGCCTCATTAAGCGGGAAACACGAAAAAATTTATAAAAGCCAAGAAAACCAACATAAAGGCAAATATCAATTATAGTGAAAATCTTCCCCCCCCCCAGCACCACCCAGACATGTCATTGAGGTATGTTATAGCTCAAACTAATGCTTAGGGTGTCTACTACATGCCTGAACCTTAATTTCTACTGAAATATGTGAAAGTAAGCCAAGACCAGGCCTGGGGCCATTACATTGCAATGTAATGCATTACATTACAATTACTTTGTGATTCTTCCATTACAATTACAATTACAATTACATTTTTTCTCACATGTAATGCATTACATTACAATTACTTTGCCTGTGAAATGCACTACATTACACATTACTTTTTCACTATAAAAACTAGAAACCTTTCACAAAACAGATTTTTATAAGAAATTGATAAATATTACAGGGGTATATGTAGATATATATACAGTGTTAGTGACTTAGACTTCAAATACTGGTTAATCAATATGTTCATTGAACTTTATTATCATAAGAGGTTCAAAAGTGATGTCATTAAGAGAACAGCGATCAGTTCTGTACACCTTTCTGGCAATACTAAAAAGCCTTTCTACAGCAGCTGATGTGTGTGAAATGGCTAAATACTTGATAGCTGTATTAGCCAAAGAAGAAAGGCACACTGAATTTGACTTCAATCATTCCAGTGCATTGATTGAAATTTCTTCACATGGCTCAGACAAGTAGATGTCATCATGTAATGCACCATACCTGTGTCTATACTCTTTGATGGAGTAGTAGGAGGCATGAAACTGGAAAAGTCACTTTTAAGATTCTTAATTGGTGGTAAAAAATAAATAAATTTTCATATAATTTTGTTTCTTACATTGATCACTTAATCATTATGACATCATTAAGGGATTTCAAAGGAATATAATAAATGTGTCATTAAAGGATTATCTTTTGAAATGCTTAAGGGCTCTGTGAGGACAAACATAATGATAAGATTTGATTGCAATACAAACATTTTGATATTAATTAGATGAAATAACAACACAGACAGGACCCAAACCACAGTTTGGTTTAAAAATGTTGTTTGACATATTCAATCTTTCACTGAAATACATGTATAAATCATGAAAATTTAATCTTCATATTTTTTCCATTCATCTATATAGTTTTGTTTGATAAATTTTTATAAGATTTTTCACTGAACCACCAAACACCAAAATATTTCTAATATCATATTAAACAAATATCAGAAACAAAAACCAAGACTTGATGATTTTTACCATTTTATATTTATTACCTTAAAATGTGTGTTTTAAAGATTGATGTAATTTATTTAATACAGTAATTAACTGTGACAAATTTTTTTTTCATACTTTCTTTTGTTTTTGTTAATATTTTATTTTTATTATACAATATTCTTCAATTTTATGTATTTTACCAATTTGTAATGAAAAGTAATGTACTGTAATGGAGGCATTACATCAATTTTTAACTTAAGTAATCATTACATTACATGTAATTGTAATGCAGAAAATGTGCATTACAAATTACTTTGCATTACATCCCAAAAATGTAATATTACAATGCATTACAATTACAAATTACCATTACCCCAGGCCTGGCCAAGACAATATTTAATCGACCCCTACCCCCAATTTGGAACGCCAGACGCCAATATTGACCATACCTACCCCGGATCTTTTCACCCTAGAAACAAAACTGAGCATGTCATTTGTCTATACAAGGTTTCATTTTTACCTTAAAGGCCTTGGCTAACTTTAACATGTGTTTTCCAACATAAATAGGTGCCTTATTAAGCGGGAAACACGAAAAACCATCATAAAAGCCAAGAAACCAACATAAAGGCAAATATCAATTATAGTGAAAATCTTCCCCCAGCACCACCCAGACATGCCATTGAGGTATGTTATAGCTCAAACTAATGCTTAGGGTGTCTACTACATGCCTGAACCTTAATTTCTACTGAAATATGTGAAAGTAAGCCAAGACAATATTTAATCGACCCCTACCCCCAATTTGGAACGCCAGACGCCAATATTGACCATACCTACCCCGGATCTTTTCACCCTAGAGACAAAACTGAGCATGTCATTTGTCTATACAAGGTTTCATTTTTACCTTAAAGGCCTTGGCTAACTTTAACATGTGTTTTCCAACATAAATAGGTACCACATTAAGCGGGAAACACGAAAAACCATCATAAAAGCCAAAAAACCAACATAAAGGCAAATATCAATTATAGTGAAAATCTCCCACCAGCACCGCCCAGACATGCCATTGAGGTATATTATAGCTCAAACTAATGCCTAGGGTGTCTACTACATGCCTGAATTTTTATTTATACTCAAATATGTGAACGTTAGCCAATAAAATATTTAATCGACCCCTACCCCCAATTTGGATAGCCAGACGCCAATATTGAACATACCTACCCCGGATCTTTTCACCCTAGTGACCAAACTGAGCATGTCATTGGCCTATACAAGGTGTCATTTTTACCGTAAAGGCCTTGGCTAACTTTAACATGTGTTTTCCAACATAAATAGGTGCCTCTTTAAGCGGGAAACACGAAAAACCATCATAAAAGCCAAAAAAACTAACATAAAGGCAAATATCAATTATAGTGAAAATCTTCCCTCAGCACCGCCCAAACATGCCATTGAGGTATATTATCGCTCCAACTAATGCTTAGGGTGTCTACTACATGCCTGAATCTTCATTTATACTGAAATATGTGAACGTAAGCCAAAAAAATATTTCATCGACCCCTACCCCCAATTTGGATAGCCAGACGCCAATATTGACCATACCTACCCCGGATCTTTTCACTCTAGAGACAAAACTGAGCATGTCATTGGTCTATACAAGGTGTCATTTTTACTGTAAAGGCCTTGGCTAACTTTAACATGTGTTTTCCAACATAAATAGGTGCCTAATTAACCGGAAAACACGAAAAACCATCATAAAAGCCAAGAAAACCAACGAAAGTAAGCCAAACAAATATTTCATCGACCCCTACCCCCAATTTGGATCGCCAGACGCCAATATTGACCATACCAACCCCGGATCATTTCACCCTAGAGACAAAACTGCGCATGTCATTGGTCTATACAAGGTGTCATTTTTATCGTAAAGGCCTTGGCTAACTTTAACATGTGTTTTCCAACATAAATAGGTCCCTCATTAGGCTGGAAACACGAAAAACCATAAAAAAGGCAAGAAAACCAACATAAAGGCAAATATCAATTATAGTGAAAATCTTCCCAAAGCACCGCCCAGACATGCCATTGAGGTATGTTATAGCTCAAACCAATGCTTAGGGTGTCTTCTACATGCCTGATTTTTTTATTTATACTGAAACATGTGAACGTAAGCCAAACAAATATTTCATCGACCCCTACTCAAAAATTAGATCGCCAGACGCCAATATTTACCATACCTACCCCCGGACCTTTTCACCCTAGAGACCAAAGTGAGCATGTCTTTGGTCTGTACAAGGTTTCATTTTTACCGTAAAAGCATTGGATAACTTTAACATGTGTTTTCCAACTTAATTAATTGCCTCATTAAGCGGACAACACGAAAAATCATCATAAAAGCCTAGAAAACCAACATAAAGGCAAATATCAATTATAGTGAAAATCTTCCCCCAGAACCGCCCAGACATGTCATTGAGGTATATTATAGCTCAAACTAATGTTTAGGGTGTCTAATTCATGCCTGAATCTTTATTCATACTGATATATGTGGACGTAAGCCAAAATAATATATAATCGACCCCTACTCCCAACTTGGATCGCCAGACGCCAATATTGACCATACCTACCCCGGATCTTTTCATCCTAGAGACCAAACTGAGCATGTCATTGGTCTATACAAGGTGTCATTTTTACCATAAAGGACTTGGCTAACTTTAACATGTGTTTTCCAACATAAATAGGTGCCTCATTAAGCGGGAAACACGAAAAACCATCATAAAAGCCAAGAAAACCAACATAAAGGCGAATATCAATTATAGTGAAAATCTCCCCCCAGCACCACCCAGACATGCCATTGAGGTATTTTATAGCTCCAACTAATGCTTAGGGTGTCTACTACATGCCTGAATCATCATTTATACTGAAATATGTGAACGTAAGCCAAAAAAATATTTCATCGACCCCTACCCCCAATTTGGATAGCCAGAAGCCAATATTGACCATACCTACCCCGGATCTTTTCACTCTAGAGACAAAACTGAGCATGTCATTGGTCTATTCAAGGTGTCATTTTTACTGTAAAGGCCTTGGCTAACTTTAACATGTGTTTTCCAACATAAATAGGTGCCTCATTAACCGGAAAACACGAAAAACCATCATAAAAGCCAAGAAAACCAACGAAAGTAAGCCAAACAAATATTTCATCGACCCCTACCCCCAATTTGGATCGCCAGACCCCAATATTGCCCATACCTACCCCGGATCTTTTCACCCTAGAGACCAAATTGAGCATGTCATTGGTCTATTCAAGGTGTCATTTTTACCGTAAAGGCCTTGGCTAACTTTAACATGTGTTTTCCAACATAAATAGGTGCCTCATTAGGCGGCAACCACGAAAAACCATAAAAAAGGCAAGAAAACCAACATAAAGGCAAATATCAATTATAGTGAAAATCTTCCCCAAGCACCGCCCAGACATGCCATTGAGGTATGTTATAGCTCAAACCAATGCTTAGGGTGTGTTGTACATGCCTGATTTTTTATTTATACTGAAATATGTGAACGTAAGCCAAGACAATATTTAATCGACCCCCACCCCAAATTTGGATAGCCAGACGCCAATATTGACCAAACCTAGTCCGGATCTTTTCACCCTCGAGATCAAATTGAGCATGTCATTGGTCTATACAAGATGTCATTTTTACCGTAAAGGCCTTGTCTAACTTTAACATGTGTTTTCCAACATAAATAGGTACCTCATTAAGCGGAAAACACGAAAAACCATCATAAAAGCCTAGAAAATCAACATAAAGGCAAATATCAATTATAGTGAAAATCTTCCACCAGCACCGCCCAGACATGCCATTGAGGTATATAATAGCTCAAACTAATGCTTAGGGTGTCTACTACATGCCTGAATCTTCATTTATACTGAAATATGTGAACGTAAGCCAAGACAATATTTAATCGACCCCCACCCCAAATTTGGATAGCCAGACGCCAATATTGACCAAACCTAGTCCGGATCTTTTCACCCTCGAGATCAAATTGAGCATGTCATTGGTCTATACAAGATGTCATTTTTACCGTAAAGGCCTTGTCTAACTTTAACATGTGTTTTTCAACATAAATAGGTGCCTTATTAAGCGGAAAACACTAAACACCGTAAGAAAAGCCAAGAAAACAACATAAAGGAAATATCAATTATAGTGAAAATCTTCCCCCAGAACCGCCCAGACATGCCATTGAGATATAATATATCTCAAACTAATGCTTAGGGTGTTTACTACCTGCCTGGATCTTTATTTATACTGAAATATGTGAACGTAAGCCCAAAAAAATTTAATCGACCCCTACTCCCAATTTGGATCGCCAGACGCCAATATTGAGCATACCTACCCCGGATCTTTTCACCCTAGAGACAAAACTGAGCATGTCATTGGTCTATACAAGGTGTCATGTTTACCTTAACGGCCTTGGCTAACTTTAACATGTGTTTTCAAACATAAATAGATGCTTCATTAAGCGGAAACACGAAAAACCATCATAAAAGCCAAGACAACCAACATAAAGACAAATATCAATTATTATAGTGAAAATCTTCCCTTAGCACCTCCCAGACATGCCATTGAGGTATATTATAACTAAAACTAATGCTTAGGGTGTCTTCTACATGCCTGAATCTTCATTTATACTGAAATATGTGAACGTAAGCCAACAAAATATTAAATCGACCCCTACTCCCAATTTGGATCGCCAGACGCCAATATAGACCATACCTACCCCGGATCTTTTCACCCTAGAGACAAAACTTAGCATGTCATTGGTCTTTACAAGGTGTCATTTTTACCGTGAAGGCCTTGGCTAACAATAACATGTGTTTTCCAACATAAATAGGTGCCTCATTAAGCAGAAAACCCGAAAAACCATCATAAAAGCCTAGAAATCCACATAAAGGCAAATATCAATTATAGTGAAAATCTTCCCCCAGCACCGCCCAGACATGCCATTGAGGTATATTATAGCTCAAACTAATGCTTAGGGTGTCTACTACATGCCTGTTCATTTAACTATACTAAAATATGTGAACGTAAGCCAAGAAAAAATTTAATCGATCCATACCCCCAATTTGGATCGCCAGACGCCAATATAGACCATACCTACCCCGGATCTTTTCACCCTAGAGACCAAACTGAGCATGTAATTGGTCTATACAAGGTGTCATTTTTACCGTAAAGGCCTTGGCTAACTTTAACATGTGCTTTCCAACATAAATAAGTGCCTCATTAGGCGAAAAACACGAAAAACCATAAAAAAGCCAAGCAAACCAACATAAAGGCAAATATCAATTATAGTGAAAATCTTCCCCCCAGCACCGCCCAGACATGCCATTGAGGTATATTATAACTAAAACTAATGCTTAGGGTGTCTTCTACATGCCTGAATCTTCATTTATACTGAAATATGTGAACGTAAGCCAACAAAATATTTAATCGACCCCTACTCCCAATTTGGATCGCCAGACGCCAATATAGACCATACCTACCCCGGATCTTTTCACCCTAGAGACAAAACTGAGCATGTCATTGGTCTTTACAAGGTGTCATTTTTACCGTGAAGGCCTTGGCTAACAATAACATGTGTTTTCCAACATAAATAGGTGCCTCATTAAGCAGAAAACCCGAAAAACCATCATAAAAGCCTAGAAATCCACATAAAGGCAAATATCAATTATAGTGAAAATCTTCCCCCAGCACCGCCCAGACATGCCATTGAGGTATATTATATCTCAAACTAATGTTTAGGGTGTCTACTACATGCCTGAATCTTTATTTATACTGAAATATGTGAACGTAAGCCAAAAATTTATTTCGTCGACTGCTACTCCCAATTTGGATAGCCAGACGCCAATATTGACCATACCTACCCCGGATCTTTTCACCCTAGAGACAAAACTGAGCATATCATTGGTCTATACAAGGTGTCATTTTTACCGTTAAGGCCTTGTCTAACTTTAACATGTGTCTTTCAACTTAAATAAGTGCCTCATTAGGCGGAAAACACGAAATACCATAAAAAAAAGCCTAGAAAACCTACATAAAGGCAAATATCAATTATAGTGAAAATCTTCCCCCAGCACCGCCCAGACATGCCATTGAGGTATATTATATCTCAAACTAATGTTTAGGGTGTCTACTACATGCCTGAATTTTTATTTAAAGTGAAATATGTGATCGTAAGCCAAGAAAATATTTAATCGACCCATACCCCCAATTTGGATCGCCAGACGCCAATATAGACCATACCTACCCCGGATCTTTTCACCCTAGAGACCAAACTGAGCATGTAATTGGTCTATACAAGGTGTCATTTTTACCGTAAAGGCCTTGGCTAACTTTAACATGTGCTTTCCAACATAAATAGGTGCCTCATTAGGCGGAAAACACTAAAAACCGTCAGAAAAGCCAAAAAACCAACATAAAGGCAAATATCAATTATAGTGAAAATCTTCCCCCAGCACCGACCAGACATGCCATTGAGGTATATTATAGCCCAAACTAATGCTTAGGGTGTATTCTACATGCCTGAACCTTAATTTATACAGAAATATGTGAACCTAAGCCAAGGCAATATCTAGTCAACCTCCACCCCTAATTTGGATAGCCAGACACCAAAATTGACCATACCTACCCCGGATCTTTTCACCCTAGAGACAAAACTGAGCATGTCATTGGTCTATACAAGGTGTTATTTTTACCGTAAAGGCCTTGTCTAACTTTAACATATGTTTTCGAACATAATTAGGTGCCTCATTAAGCGGAAAACACGAAAAACCATCATAAAAGCCTAGAAAACCAACATAAAGGCAAATATCAATTATAGTGAAAATCTTCCCCCAGCACCGCCCAGACATGCCATTGAGGTATATTATAGCTCAAACTAATGCTTAGGGTGTCTACTACAAACCTGAATCTTTATTTATAGTGAAATATGTGAACGTAAGCCAAGAAAATATTTAATCGACCCCTACCCCCAATTTGGAGAGCCAGACGCCAACATTGACCATACCTACCCCAGATATTTTCAATCTAGAGACCAAACTGAGCATGTCATTGGTCTATACAAGGTGTCATTTTTACCGTAAAGGCCTTGGCTAACTTTAACATGTGTTTTCCAACATAAATAGGTGCCTCATTAGGCGGGAAACACGAAAAACCATAAAAAAGGCAAGAAAACCAACATAAAGGCAAATATCAATTATAGTGAAAATCTTCCCTTAGCACCGCCCAGACATGCCATTGAGGTATGTTATAGCTCAAACCAATGCTTAGGGTGTCTTGTACATGCCTGATTTTTTATTTATACTGAAACAAGTGAACGTAAGCCAAACAAATATTTCATCGACCCCTACTCAAAATTTAGATCGCCAGACGCCAATATTTACCATACCTACCCCCGGACCTTTTCACCCTAGAGACCAAATTGAGCATGTCTTTGGTCTATACAAGGTGTCATTTTTACCGTAAAAGCCTTGACTAACTTAAACATGTGTTTTCCAACAAAAATAGGTGCCTCATTAGGCGGGAAACACGAAAAACCATAAAAAAGGAAAGAAACCAACATAAAGGCAAATATCAATTATAGTGAAAATCTTCCCCCAGCACCGCCCAGACATGCCATTGAGGTATGTTATAGCTCAAACTGATGCTTAGGGTGTCTACTACATGCCTGAATTTTTATTTATACTGAAACATGTGAACGTAAGCCAAAAAAATATTTCATCGACCCCTACTCCGAATTTGGATCGCCAGACGCCAATATTGACCATACCTACCCCGGATCTTTTCACTCTAGAGACCAAACTGAGCATGTCTTTGGTCTATACAAGGTGTCATTTTTACCGTAAAGGCCTTGGCTTACTTTAACATATGTTTTCCAACTTAAATAGGTGCCTCATTAAGCGGGAAACACGAAAAACCATCATAAAAGCCAAGAAAACTAACATAAAGGCAAATATCAATTATAGTGAAAATCTTCCCCCAGCACCGCCCAGACATGCCATTGAGGTATATTATAGCTCAAACTAATGCTTAGGGTGTCTAATACATGCCTGAATCTTCATTTATACTGAAACATGTGAACGAAAGCCAAAAAAATATTTAATCGACCCCTACCCACAATTTGGATCGCCAGACGCCAATATTGAGCATACCTACCCCGGATCTTTTCACCCTAGAGACCAAACTGAGCATGTCTTTTGTCTATACAGGGTGTCATTTTTACTGTAAAGGCCTTGGCTAACTTTAACATGTGTTTTCCAACATAAATAGGTGCCTTATTAAGCGGGAAACACAAAAAACCATCATAAAAGCCAAGAAACCAACATAAAGGCAGATATCAATCATAGTGAAAATCTTCCCCCAGCACCGCCCAGACATGCCATTGAGGTATGTTATAGCTCAAACCAATGCTTAGGGTGTCTTGTACATGCCTGATTTTTTATTTATACTGAAACAAGTGAACGTAAGCCAAACAAATATTTCATCGACCCCTACTCAAAATTTAGATCGCCAGACGCCAATATTTACCATACCTACCCCCGAACCTTTTCACCCTAGAGACCAAATTGAGCATGTCTTTGGTCTATACAAGGTGTCATGTTTACCGTAAAAGCCTTGACTAACTTAAACATGTGTTTTCCAACATAAATAGGTGCCTCATTAGGCGGGAAACACGAAAAACCATAAAAAAGGAAAGAAACCAACATAAAGGCAAATATCAATCATAGTGAAAATCTTCCCCAAGCACCGCTCAGACATGCCATTGAGGTATGTTATAGCTCAAACTGATGCTTAGGGTGTCTACTACATGCCTGAATTTTTATTTATACTGAAACATGTGAACGTAAGCCAAAAAAATATTTCATCGAACCCTACTCCGAATTTGGATCGCCAGACGCCAATATTGACCATACCTACCCCGGATCTTTTCACCCTAGAGACCAAACTGAGCATGTATTTGGTCTATACAAGGTGTCATTTTTACCGTAAAGGCCTTGGCTTACTTTAACATATGTTTT
The DNA here is from genome assembly GCF_036588685.1 of Mytilus trossulus. Taxonomy (NCBI): domain Eukaryota; kingdom Metazoa; phylum Mollusca; class Bivalvia; order Mytilida; family Mytilidae; genus Mytilus; species Mytilus trossulus. Next base: position 51,325,558 of record NC_086378.1, read on the forward strand.
CCAACTTAAATAGGTGCCTCATTAAGCGGGAAACACGAAAAACCATCATAAAAGCCAAGAAAACTAACATAAAGGCAAATATCAATTATAGTGAAAATCTTCCCTTAGCACCGCCCAGACATGCCATTGAGGTATGTTATAGCTCAAACCAATGCTTAGGGTGTCTTGTACATGCCTGATTTTTTATTTATACTGAAACAAGTGAACGTAAGCCAAACAAATATTTCATCGACCCCTACTCAAAATTTAGATCGCCAGACGCCAATATTTACCATACCTACCCCCGGACCTTTTCACCCTAGAGACCAAATTGAGCATGTCTTTGGTCTATACAAGGTGTCATTTTTACCGTAAAAGCCTTGACTAACTTAAACATGTGTTTTCCAACAAAAAAAGGTGCCTCATTAGGCGGGAAACACGAAAAACCATAAAAAAGGAAAGAAACCAACATAAAGGCAAATATCAATTATAGTGAAAATCTTCCCCCAGCACCGCCCAGACATGCCATTGAGGTATGTTATAGCTCAAACTGATGCTTAGGGTGTCTACTACATGCCTGAATTTTTATTTATACTGAAACATGTGAACGTAAGCCAAAAAAATATTTCATCGACCCCTACTCCGAATTTGGATCGCCAGACGCCAATATTGACCATACCTACCCCGGATCTTTTCACTCTAGAGACCAAACTGAGCATGTATTTGGTCTATACAAGGTGTCATTTTTACCGTAAAGGCCTTGGCTTACTTTAACATATGTTTTCCAACTTAAATAGGTGCCTCATTAAGCGGGAAACACGAAAAACCATCATAAAAGCCAAGAAAACTAACATAAAGGCAAATATCAATTATAGTGAAAATCTTCCCCCAGCACCGCCCAGACATGCCATTGAGGTATATTATAGCTCAAACTAATGCTTAGGGTGTCTAATACATGCCTGAATCTTCATTTATACTGAAACATGTGAACGAAAGCCAAAAAAATATTTAATCGACCCCTACCCACAATTTGGATCGCCAGACGCCAATATTGAGCATACCTACCCCGGATCTTTTCACCCTAGAGACCAAACTGAGCATGTCTTTTGTCTATACAAGGTGTCATTTTTACTGTAAAGGCCTTGGCTAACTTTAACATGTGTTTTCCAACATAAATATGTGCCTTATTAAGCGGGAAACACAAAAAACCATCATAAAAGCCAAGAAACCAACATAAAGGCAGATATCAATCATAGTGAAAATCTTCCCCCAGCACCGCCCAGACATGCCATTGAGGTATATTTTAGCTCAAATTAATGCTTAGGGTGTCTACTACATGCCTCAATCATTATTTATACTGAAATATGTGAATGTAAGGCAACAAAATATTTCATCGACCCCTTCCCCCAATTTGGATAGCCAGACGCCAATATTGACCATACCTACCCCGGATCTTTTCACCCTAGAGACAAAACTGAGCATGTCATTGGTCTATACAAGGTGTCATTTTTACCGTAAAGGCCTTGGCTAACTTTAACATGTGTTTTCCAACATAAATAAGTGCCTCATTAGGCGGAAACACGAAATACCATAAAAAAGGCAAGAAAACCAACATAAAGGCAAATATCAATTATAATGACAATCTTCCCCCAGCACCGCCCAGACATGCCATTGAGGTATATTATAGCTCAAACTAATGCTAAGGGTGTCTACTACATGCCTGAATTTTTATTTAAAGTGAAATATGTGATCGAAAGCCAAAAAAATATTTAAGCGACCCCTACTCCCAATTTGGATCGCCAGACGCCAATATTGACCATACCTACCCCGGATCTTTTCACCCTAGAGACAAAACTGAGCATGTCATTGGTCTATTCAAGGTGTCATTTTTACCGTAAAGGCCTTGGCTAACTTTAACATGTGTTTTCCAACATAAATAGGTGCCTTATTAAGCGAGAAACACGAAAAAACATCATAAAAGCCAAGAAACCAACATAAAGGCAAATATCAATCATAGTGAAAATCTCCCCCCAACACCGCCCAGACATGCCATTGAGGTATATTATAGCTCAAACTAATGCTTAGGGTGTCTACTACAAACCTGAATCTTTATTTATAGTGAAATATGTGAACGTAAGCCAAGAAAATATTTAATCGACCCCTACCCCCAATTTGGATAGCCAGACGCCAACATTGCCCATACCTACCCCAGATATTTTCATTCTAGAGACCAAACTGAGCATGTCATTGGTCTATACAAGGTGTCATTTTTACCGTAAAAGCCTTGGCTAACTTTAACATGTGTTTTCCAACATAAATAGGTGCCTCATTAGGCGGGAAACACGAAAAACCATAAAAAAGGCAAGAAAACCAACATAAAGGCAAATATCAATTATAGTGAAAATCTTCCCTTAGCACCGCCCAGACATGCCATTGAGGTATGTTATAGCTCAAACCAATGCTTAGGGTGTCTTGTACATGCCTGATTTTTTATTTATACTGAAACATGTGAACGTAAGCCAAACAAATATTTCATCGACCCCTACTCAAAATTTAGATCGCCAGACGCCAATATTTACCATACCTACCCCCGAACCTTTTCACCCTAGAGACCAAATTGAGCATGTCTTTGGTCTATACAAGGTGTCATGTTTACCGTAAAAGCCTTGACTAACTTAAACATGTGTTTTCCAACATAAATAGGTGCCTCATTAGGCGGGAAACACGAAAAACCATAAAAAAGGAAAGAAACCAACATAAAGGCAAATATCAATCATAGTGAAAATCTTCCCCCAGCACCGCTCAGACATGCCATTGAGGTATGTTATAGCTCAAACTGATGCTTAGGGTGTCTACTACATGCCTGAATTTTTATTTATACTGAAACATGTGAACGTAAGCCAAAAAAATATTTCATCGAACCCTACTCCGAATTTGGATCGCCAGACGCCAATATTGACCATACCTACCCCGGATCTTTTCACCCTAGAGACCAAACTGAGCATGTATTTGGTCCATACAAGGTGTCATTTTTACCGTAAAGGCCTTGGCTTACTTTAACATATGTTTTCCAACTTAAATAGGTGCCTCATTAAGCGGGAAACACGAAAAACCATCATAAAAGCCAAGAAAACTAACATAAAGGCAAATATCAATTATAGTGAAAATCTTCCCCCAGCACCGCCTAGACATGCCATTGAGGTATATTATAGCTCAAACTAATGCTTAGGGTGTCTACTACATGCCTGAATCTTTATTTATACTGAGACATGTGAACGTAAGCCAAAAAAATGTTTAATCGACCCCTACCCACAATTTGGATCGCCAGACGCCAATATTGAGCATACCTACCCCGGATCTTTTCACCCTAGAGACAAAACTGAGCATGTCTTTTTTCTATACAAGGTGTCATTTTTACTGTAAAGGCCTTGGCTAACTTTAACATGTGTTTTCCAACATAAATAGGTGCCTTATTAAGCGGGAAACACGAAAAACCATCATAAAAGCCAAGAAACCAACATAAAGGCAAATATCAATCATAGTGAAAATCTTCCCCCAGCACCGCCCAGACATGCCATTGAGGTATATTATAGCTCAAATTAATGCTTAGGGTGTCTACTACATGCCTGAATCATTATTTATACTGAAATATGTGAATGTAAGGCAACAAAATATTTCATCGACCCCTACCCCCAATTTGGATAGCCAGACGCCAATATTGACCATACCTACCCCGGATCTTTTCACTCTAGAGACAAAACTGAGCATGTCTTTTGTCTATACAAGGTGTCATTTTTACCGTAAAGGCCTTGGCTAACTTTAACATGTGTTTTCCAACATAAATAAATGCCTCATTAGGCGGAAACACGAAATACCATAAAAAAGGCAAGAAAACCAACATAAAGGCAAATATCAATTATAATGACAATCTTCCCCCAGCACCGCCCAGACATGCCATTGAGGTATATTATAGCTCAAACTAATGCTAAGGGTGTCTACTACATGCCTGAACCTTAATGTATACCTAAATATGTGAACGTAAGCCAAGACAATATTTAATCGACCCCTACTCCCAATTTGGATCGCCAGACGCCAATATTGACCAAACCTACCCCGGATCTTTTCACCCTAGAGACCAAATTGAGCATGTCATTGGTCTATACAAGGTGTCATTGTTACCGTAAAGGCCTTGACTAACTTTAACATGTGTTTTCCAACATAAATAAGTGCCTCATTAAGCGGGAAACACGAAAAACCATCATAAAAGCCAAGAAAACATTCATAAAGGCAAATATCAATTATAGTGAAAATCTTCCCCCAGCACCGCCCAGACATGCCATTGAGGTATAGTATAGCTCAAACTAATGCTAAGGGTGACTACTACATGCCTGAACATTAATTTATACCTAAATATGTGAACGTAAGCCAAGACAATATTTAATCGACCCCTACCCCCAATTTGGATAGCCAGACGCCAATATTGACCATACCTACCCCGGATCTTTTCACCCTAGAGACAAAACTGAGCATGTCATTGGTCTATACAAGGTGTCATTCTTACTGTAAAGGTATTGGCTAACTTTAACATGTGTTTTCCAACATAAATAGGGGCCTCATTAAGCGAGAAACACGAAAAACCATCATAAAAGCCGAGAAAACCAACATAAAGGCAAATATCAATTATAGTGAAAATCTTCCCCCAGCACCGCCCATACATGCCATTGAGGTATATTATAGCTCAAACTTATGCTTAGGGTGTCTACTACATGCCTGTCTCTTTATTTATACTACAATATGTGAACGTAAGCCAAGAAAATATTTAATCGACCCATACCCCCAATTTGGATAGCCAGACGCCAAAATTGACCATACCTACCCCGGATCTTTTCACCCTAGAGACCAAACTGAGCATGTAATTGGTCTATACAAGGTGTCATTTTTACCGTAAAGGCCTTGGCTAACTTTAACATGTGCTTTCCAACATAAATAAGTGCCTCATTAGGCGAAAAACACGAAAAACCATAAAAAAGCCAAGAAAACCAACATAAAGGCAAATATCAATTATAGTGAAAATCTTTCCCCCAGCACCGCCCAGACATGCAATTGAGGTATATTATAGCTCAAACTAATGCTTAGGGAGTCTACTACATGCCTGAATTTTTATTTAAAGTGAAATATGTGATCGTAAGCCAAAAAAAAATTTAATCGACCCCTACTCCAAATTTGGATCGCCAGACGCCAACATTGACCATACCTACCCCGGATCTTTTCACTCTAGAGACCAAACTGAGCATGTCATTGGTCTATACAAGGTGTCATTTTTACCGTCAAGGCCTTGTCTAACTTTAACATGTGTTTTCCAACATAAATAGGTGCCTCATTAGGCGGAAAACACGAAAAATCATCATAAAAGCCTAGAAAACCAACAAAAGGCAAATATCAATTATAGTGAAAATCTTCCCCCAGAACCGCCCAGACATGCCATTGAGGTATATTATAGCTCAAACTAATGTTTAGGGTGTCTAATTCATGCCTGAATCTTTATTCATACTGAAATATGTGAACGTAAGCCAAAATAATATTTAATCGACCCCTACTCCCAACTTGGATCGCCAGACGCCAATATTGACCATACCTACCCCGGATCTTTTCATCCTAGAGACCAAACTGAGCATGTCATTGGTCTATACAAGGTGTCATTTTTACCGTAAAGGACTTGGCTAACTTTAACATGTGTTTTCCAACATAAATAGGTGCCTCATTAAGCGGGAAACACGAAAAACCATCATAAAAGCCAAGAAAACCAACATAAAGGCGAATATCAATTATTGTGAAAATCTCCCCCCAGCACCACCCAGACATGCCATTGAGGTATATTATAGCTCCAACTAATGCTTAGGGTGTCTACTATATGCCTGAATCTTCATTTATACTGAAATATGTGAACGTAAGCCAAAAAAATATTTCATCGACCCCTACCCCCAATTTGGATAGCCAGACGCCAATATTGACCATACCTACTCCGGATCTTTTCATTCTAGAGACTAAACTGAGCATGTCATTGGTCTATACAAGGTGTTATTTTTACTGTAAAGGCCTTGGCTAACTTTAACATGTGTTTTCCAACATAAATAGGTGCCTCATTAACCGGAAAACACGAAAAACCATCATAAAAGCCAAGAAAACCAACGAAAGTAAGCCAAACAAATATTTCATCGACCCCTACCCCCAATTTGGATCGCCAGACCCCAATATTGACCATACCTACCCCGGATCTTTTCACCCTAGAGACCAAATTGAGCATGTCATTGGTCTATACAAGGTGTCATTTTTACCGTAAAGGCCTTGGCTAACTTTAACATGTGTTTTCCAACATAAATAGGTGCGTCATTAGGCGGGAAACACGAAAAACCATAAAAAAGGCAAGAAAACCAACATAAAGGCAAATATCAATTATAGTGAAAATCTTCCCCAAGCACCGCCCAGACATTCCATTGAGGTATGTTATAGCTCAAACCAATGCTTAGGGTGTGTTGTACATGCCTGATTTTTTTATTTATACTGAAACATGTGAACATAAGCCAAACAAATATTTCATCGACCCCTACTTAAAATTTAGATCGCCAGACGCCAATATTTACCATACCTACCCCGGATCTTTTCACCCTAGAGACCAAATTGAGCATGTCATTGGTCTATACAAGGTGTCATTTTTACCGTAAAGGCCTTGACTAACTTAAACATGTGTTTTCCAACATAAATAGGTTCCCCATTAAGCGGAAAACACTAAAAACCGTCAGAAAAGCCAAGAAAACCAACATAAAGGCAAATATCAATTATAGTGAAAATCTTCCCCCAGCACCGACCAGACATGCCATTGAGGTATATTATAGCTCAAACTAATGCTTAGGGTGTCTTCTACATGTCTGAACCTTACTTTATACTGAAATATGTGAACCTAAGCCAAGACAATATCTAGTCGACCCCCACCCCCAATTTGGATAGCCAGACGCCAAAATTGACCATACCTACCCCAAATCTTTTCACCCTAGAGACAAAACTGAGCATGTCTTTGGTCTATACAAGGTGTCATTTTTACCGTAAAGGCCTTGTCTAACTTTAACATATGTTTTCGAACATAATTAGGTGCCTCATTAAGCGGAAAACACGAAAAACCATCATAAAAGCCTAGAAAACAAACATAAAGGCAAATATCAATTCTAGTGAAAATCTCCCCCCAGCACCGCCCAGACATGCCATGGAGGTATATTATAGCTCAAACTAATGCTTAGGGTGTCTACTACATGCCTGAATCTTTATTTATACTGAAATATATGAACGTAAGCCAATAAAATATTTAATGGACCCCTACCCCCAATTTGAATAGCCAGACGCCAACATTGACCATACCTTCCCCGGATTTTTTCACTCTAGAGACAAAACTGAGCATGTCATTGGTCTATACAAGGTGTCATTTTTACCGTTAAGGCCTTGGCTAACTTTAACATGTGTTTTCCAACATAAATAGGTGCCTCATTAGGCGGGAAACACGAAAAAACATAAAAAAAGGCAAGAAACCAACATAAAGGCAAATATCAATTATAGTGAAAATCTTCCCCCAGCACTGCCCAGACATGCCATTGAGGTATATTATAGCTCAAACTAATGCTTAGGGTATCTACTACATGCCTGAATTTTTATTTATACTGAAACATGTGAATGTAAGCCAAAAAAATATTTCATCGACCCCTACTCCGAATTTGGATCACCAGACGCCAATATTGACCATACCTACCCCGGATCTTTTCACCCTAGAGACCAAACTGAGCATGTCTTTGGTCTATACAAAGTGTCATTTTTACCGTAAAGGCCTTGGCTTACTTTAACATATGTTTTCCAACACAAATAGGTGCCTCATTAAGCGGGAAACACGAAAAACCATAAAAAAGCCAAGAAAACCAACATAAAGGCAAATATCAATTATAGTGAAAATCTTCCCCAAGCACCAGCCAGACATGCCATTGAGGTATATTATAGCTCAAACTAATGCTTAGGGTGTCTACTACATGCCTGAACATTAATTTATACTGAAACATGTGAACGTAAGCCAAAAAAATATTTAATCGACCCCTACTCCCAATTTGGATCGCCAGACGCCAATATTGACCATACCTACCCCGGACCTTTTCACCCTTGAGACCAAACTGAGCATGTCTTTTGTCTATACACGGTGTCATTTTTACTGTAATGGCCTAGGCTAACTTTGACATGTGTTTTCCAACATAAATAGGTGCCTCATTAAGCGGGAAACACGAAAAACCTTCATAAAAGCCAAGAAACCAACATAAAGGCAAATATCAATCATAGTGAAAATCTTCCCCCAGCACCACCCAGACATGCCATTGAGGTATATTATAGCTGAAACTAATGCTTAGGGTGTCTACTACATGCCTGAATCATTATTTATACTGAGATATGTGAATGTAAGGCAAAAAAATATCTCATCGACCCCTACCCCCAATTTGGATAGCCAGACGCCAATATTGACCATACCTACCCCGGATCTTTTCACCCTAGAGACAACACTGATCATGTCATTGGTCTATACAAGGTGTCATTTTTACCGTAAAGGCCTTGGCTAACTTTAACATGTGTTTTCAAACATAAATAAGTGCCTCATTAGGCGGTAACACGAAATACCATAAAAAGGCAAGAAAACCAACATAAAGGCAAATATCAATTATAATGAAAATCTTCCCCCAGCACCGGCCAGACATGCCATTGAGGTATATTATAGCTCAAACTAATGCTAAGGGTGTCTACTACATGCCTGAATTTTTATTTAAAGTGAAATATGTCATCGAAAGCCAAAAAAATATTTAAGCGACCCCTACTCCCAATTTGGATCGCCAGACCCCAATATTGACCATACCTACCCCGGATCTTTTCACCCTAGAGACCAAATTGAGCAAGTCATTGGTCTATACAAGGTGTCATTGTTACCGTAAAGGCCTTGACTAATTTTAACATGTGTTTTCCAACATAAATAAGTGCCTCATTAAGCGGGAAACACGAAAAACCATCATAAAAGCCAAGAAAACATTCATAAAGGCAAATATCAATTATAGTGAAAATCTTCCCCCAGCACCGCCCAGACATGCCATTGAGGAATAGTATAGCTCAAACTAATGTTAAGGGTGTTAACTACATGCCTGGATCTTTATTTATACTGAAATATGTGAACGTAAGCCAAAACAATATTTAATCGACCCCTACTCCCAATTTTGATAGCCAGACGCCAATATTGACCATACCTACCCCGGATCTTTTCACCCTAGAGACCAAACTGAGCATATCATTGGTCTATACAAGGTGTCATTTTTACCGTAAAGGCCTTGGCTTACTTTAACATATGTTTTCCAACTTACATAGGTGCCTCATTAAGGGGGAAACACGAAAAACCATCATAAAAGCCTAGACAATCAACATAAAGGCAAATATCACTTATAGTGAAAATCTTCCCCCAGCACTGCCCAGACATGCCATTGAGGTATATCATAGCTCAAACTAATGCTAAGTGTGTTTACTACATGCCTGGAACTTTATTTATACTGAAATATGTGAACGTAAGCCAACAAAATATTTAATCGACCCCTACTCCCAATTTGAATCGCCAGACGCCAATATTGAGCATACCTACCCCGGATCTTTTCACCCTAGAGACCAAACTGAGCATGTAATGGGTCTATACAAGGTGTCATTTTTACCGTAAAGGCCTTGGCTAACTTTAACATGTGTTTTCCATCATAAATAAGTGACTCGTTAGGCGGAAAATACGAAATACCATAAAAAAGCCAAGAAAACCAACATAAAGGCAAATATCAATTATAATGACAATCTTCCCCCAGCACCGCCCAGACATGCCATTGAGGTATATTATAGCTCAAACTAATGCTAAGGGTGTCTACTACATGCCTGAATTTTTATTTAAAGTGAAATATGTGAACGTAAGCCAAGACAATATTTTATCGGCCCCTACCCCCAATTTGGATAGCCAGACGCCAATATTGACCATACCTACCCCGGATCTTTTCACCCTAGAGACCAAACTGAGCATGTCATTGGTCTATACAAGGTGTCATTCTTACCGTAAAGGCATTGGCTAACTTTAACATGTGTTTTCCAACATAAATAGGGGCCTCATTAAGCGGGAAACACGAAAAACCATCATAAAAGCCAAGACAACCAACATAAAGGCAAATATCAATTATAGTGAAAATCTTCCCCCAGCACCGCCCATACATGCAATTGAGGTATATTATAGCTCAAACTAATGCTTAGGGTGTCTACTACATGCATGAATCTTTATTTACACTGAAAAATGTGAACCCATACCCCCCAATTTGGATAGCCAGACGCCAATATTGACCATACCTACCCCGGATCTTTTCACCCTAAAGACCAAACTGAGCATGTCATTGGTCTATACAAGGTGTTGTTTTTACCGTAAAGGCCTTGGCTAACTTTAACAAGTGTTTTCCAACATAAATAAGTGCCTCATTAGGCGGAAAACACGAAATACCATAAAAAAGCCAAGAAAACCAACGACCAAGATGGGTAAAGTGTTTTTACGTTTTTAATTGAGGTGCCAATTTGGGGTAGGGTGACCCTACCACTTCCCCTCTTTAATTTAAAAAAAATCCCTGTGGCAAAGGTTTTGTCCACATAAGGTACAACTGATAGGTTATTGCATAAGGTTGCATGAACCAAAAGACCCGGGTGGGTTAAGTTATGGAACGTTTTTCAATTGAGGTCCAAAGTTGGGGTAGGGTGTCCATAGCAACTCCCTTCTTTAATTCATTTAAAATTCCCGACGACAAAGGTTTTGTCCACGTTTGGTACAAAAGATAGGCAATTGCTTAATGTTATCTGGACTTTAAGACCCGGGTGGGTAAATTCAATGAACTTTTTTAATTGATGTCCAAAGGTGGGATAGGCTGATTTTTCCATTCACTTTTTTAATTCATACAAAACTCCCTACGGCTAAGCTTTTATCCACATTAGGTACAACTAATAGGCAATTGCATAAGGTTTCCTGGACCTAAAGACCCAGGTGAGTTAAGCTATGGAAATATTTTGATTGAGGTCCAAAGTTAAAAGAATACATGTCAGTTTTCCAAATCCCATGTACAGAATTAGGATAAATCATGGATATCTATATATTAATAGATAAAAAAAAAAGAGGGACGAAATATACCAGACGGACAGTCAAACTGCCAACGAGGTTCACGTTTTGTTTTTCTTATTTTAATTGCTTCACGGGAATATAATATACGAAATTTTTATATTTAGAGAGCTTATATTTTTCTGCATTTTTTAAACTCGTCTATAAATAAAACTAACCTTTGAAGTACATTATCATAACATTAAAATAAATTGCAAAAAATACCAAGTAGTCCAAAATCAAGATATTTATAAATATCTTCGAAGTTGGGATTGAGGACTTTGTTTTCCTAAAACATATCTTTTTTGCAGTTTAGCAAGGTTCTTAAATTGAAGAAAATACAGTTCTAAAATTTATATTGTTGACTTAAAATAAGAATTGTATGTATAGTAAAAATAAATGTGGCGTTTGTTCTGTATAAACAACATACATATTCGATTCGTTAAGTTGTCACATATTTATACGCATAATTTCTACATGACGTAATAAAAATAAACAGCCTCACAATTTTGGGTTTTCCAGAATTTCCAGAATTTGACAAATCTGTGTGTTTTTTCAAAGTGAATAAACAAAGACACAACTTATGGAAATAGAGGTAAGATACAATTGAATTGTACAAACATATCAATTGTTTTAGTTTCATTTGAGTTTTAACTTATTTCCTGATATTTATTCGTTGACGTAATTTGAAAAGGTTTCATCGAAACTATTTTTACATTTCTCTCATGAACAGTTTCCGGTTAATTGAAAAGTATATATATTCACCAAAGTAGGCACGGGGTTTAAGTATGCATTTCCCTGCAAATATATTATATTTTTCTATGAAAAACTTATTTATTCTTAAAGGCTTTTACATTATCTTTCAGATGCACCAAAAATTAGCTCAATTGCGTTTATTTTAGTTAAACTTCGAAATTTGAAGACGTATATATGATGACGTATGCGCTTGCATCAAACTATAACTTACGTGTACGGTCTTTAATCATATATATCTCAATTAAACATGTATATCTTGCTTTTAACATTGGGTTGTCGGATTTTTCAGAATTAGTGCCGACCTGTTGAATAATTTGACTCCTTATCAATTTTACTATAACTACTTTAGTTTCTGAAATATAAGTCAAAAACTGCATGTTATCCTTATTTTCTATTTTAGCCGTCACGGTCACGTTTCTTGGCCACAAAAGAATCAAATTATATACCTTAAGCAAAATACCATAAGGACCAATATAACACGTTTACATCAAGAGCAAGTAAAAACAACTGAATCACGATCGAGTTTTCGGGCCTTTACTCACAGGCACTTGTTTCTGTCAATATGGGGTTTACTATCCATACCCGTACTAAAATTAAAAATCGAGTGATTTTTTAGTACGGGTATGGATAGTAAACCACATATTGACAGAAACAAGTGCCTGTGCTGAAATGTTATTGAATATAGATATATATATAGTAACAGTATCTATCCGTCACTCCAACTGCCCAAGGCGTTTTGAACGCAAATGCTGTGAAACTGTTTGACAAATATCTTTCAAACTTTTATGGTTTGTATGCCATCATATTTAAAAAAAAAAAAAACAGAAAAACACAGATGTGGTATGATTGCCAATTAGACAACTCTGCACAAAAGAACAAATGACACAGAAATTAACAAATCTTTATAGGTCACTGTAAAGCCTTCAACAATACGCAAAGCCCATGCCGCATTGTCGGCTTTGAAAGACTCCAAAATCACAAATATGAAACCAAACGACAAAACTACATGTATATTAATGTAAAAACAACTGAACGAAAAACAAATGTTTAACACAGCAATAAACGACAACTGAATTACAGGCTCCTAACTTGGTACAGACAAATATATACAAAATGTGGCGGGGTTAAACATGTTAGCGGAATCTCAACCCTATACTTAATTCGGACAGTGATGTAACAGCATAGCATATGAACGAACTATATGTCCATTCTCAATTTTATAAAATTGTGTTGAAAAAGGCTAAATACATATAAGAAAACACATGGACCTGACATGGTACTTGTACATTCCAACAACAAAAAGTACATATCTGAGAAGACTCGCAGTCAGTGACAGCTAGTTCAAAGCAAATAAAAAACAATCGTGCATCAAGACTAAATTATCAATCACATCCAATATACAATGGATGGATGCAGTGGAAAGACGTCATATAAACAGTTAGAGAAAACCATTACCTTGTTCAACGCCAAGATACATGCGTCGACAGATGGTAGATCCATTAAAGTGCATATGTATATAACAATAGTGTCTAGTCTGCTATTAATTTACGGTAGCAAAATCTATATTTATACCAATAACAAAATGTTGTGTCCTAAGTAAACGGATGCCCCATCTGCACTATCATTTCAATGTTAAGTGGACCGTGAAAATGGGGTATAATCTCTAATTTGGCATTAAGAAGATCATATCACAAGGAACATTAGTACTAAGTTTCAAGCTGATCATGAAAAACTTCTCGACCATAATCTTTAATCTACCTGGACCAACAATCTTTAACCTGAAGCGGGACGAACGAATGGACGGACGGACGAACAGACGGACTGACGCACAGACCAGAAAACATAATGGCATAAATGGGACATAAAACCAATATTCAAATACAGAGATGAAATGCTAACATTTAGAATAAGTTTATTTAAAGGGTCAATAAGCTTATAGCTATGGAAGAATAAAGTACAAGTTTTAAGTTATTTGTGGTAACGAAATCCCTAACTTAATAATTTACCACTAATACACATAAATTACGTTTGTTGAAATCTAAAACCTCACAACAGACACGAGCATAGTGGATGTTAAAAAGGTATTATCAAGAATTCATATTCATTAATTTTTATAAATTTAAAAATAACAGTTTGCAGTATTTGCAATATTCTTCGAATTATAAAGGGGTTTTCTTCCTCATGTGTATATTATAACCGTAGCCGTATTTTGGAATTGTTTACGCAATGCTCTTAGATTTTAAATTTATTTAGAATTCTATTTTTCTTTTATTTGAGTGCCAACTGTTTGTCTCTTATAGACGAAACGCGCCTCTGCTATGCAACGTTTTGTCTTGATATAATTTTTTTAGTCAACATTTCTGCGTTATCATGAATATCACTGATATAAATGTAAACATAGTCATATTTTTAAACTTACAGTTGGCGTAATTCTGAATTCTTGTAAATCCTAAAGATTTTTTTAACTCAAGCAAAACTATTTACCGTAGTCGTATTTTGGAAAAATCTGTGAAAAATTATTGACCCTCTTCTAATTTATACTTGATTTGGCTATTTAACTTTTTTTTTATTCGAGCATCACTGAGAGTCTTATGAAGATGTAACCCGCGTCTGGCATGCAAGATCTTAGGCCTAATACTTTTTTGAACAGGGATAAATGAAAAAAAATCAGACTTCTAGTACAAATGTATGTACACAATACATACTGCTTATAGTTGTAATTATTACATAGTTTACCTACCATCTTTAAATAAATTGGCATTTGTATGTTGTAGATAAAAAACACATCTGTGAACAGACTGTAACACTTAGTTATGTCCAGTAAAGAGGCTACTGCAGACAAAGAGTTTCACCGAAAAAGTTCTTGTCTACGTCAAATGAAAAATCTTACTGGTAAACAACCTTACAAATGTGATGAATGTTGTAAAGAATTTAGTAGCAAAGGCAATTATAATATACACAAGAAAATCCATACTGGTGAAAAACCTTACAAATGTGATATTTGTGGAAAAGGATTTGTCCAAAACAGTAACTGTAAAGTTCATTTGAGAAAACATACTGGCGAAACACCTTACAAATGTGATAAATGTGGAAAAGTATTTGGTCATAAAGGCAATTATAATATACACAAGAAAATCCATACTGGTGGAAAACCTTACAAATGTGATATTTGTGGAAAGGAATTTTGCCAAAAAAATAACTGTAAAGTTCACATGAGAACACATACTAGCGAAAAACCTTACAAATGTGATGTATGTGATAAGGAATTTGGTCAGAAAGGCAACTATAATGAACACATGAGAATTCATACTGGGGAAAAACATTTTAAATGTGTTTTTTGTGATCAAGAGTTTCACCGAGAAAGCACCTGTCGAATTCACATGAGAAAGCATACTGGTGAACAACCTTACAGATGTGATGTTTGTGGAAAACAGTTTCGCAGAAAAAGGAATTGTCTAACTCACATGAGAACACATACTGGCGAAAAACCTTACAAATGTGATATTTGTGAAAAAAAGTTTGGCAAAAAAGATAGTTGTCTAATTCACATGAGAACACATACTGGTGAAAAACCTTACAAATGTGATGAATGTGGTAAAGAATTTAGTGCCAAGAGCAACTATAATGTACACATGAAAAAACATACTGGCGAAAAACCTTACGCATGTTATATTTGTGGAAAAGAATTTGGCCAAAGCAGTTCTTGTCGTACACACATGATAACACATACTGGCGAAAAACCTTACAGATGTGATGTATGTGGTAAAGCATTTGGTCACAAAAGCAATCGTAATAAACACATGAAAATCCATACTTGGAAAGATAAGATGTGATATTTTGAAAAAGAGTTGGCAGAATCAGTAATTGTCTGAGACATACAAAAACACATACTGATAAAAGATGACCTAAAATGTGACGTATGGGTACAAGCTTTAGTTCCGACGGTTATTATCGTAAAGACATTATAACCCATACTTGTGATGAATAATTGCATGCACATTTACCTGTATCGGTAAATAATTTAGTGGAAAAAGTCACTTTTATAGGCACACGAGAATTCGTGAAATTTACAAAAGTGGTGTACATGTGTTGAGTGAAGGATTAAGTGACAATATAACAATAATGATACTGTGACCAATAGAAATGGTGTCAGAGTCAAGCTATCACAGTCAGATGATTTATTACGGAATAAATCATCTGACTGTGATAGCTTGACCAATAGAAATGGCGTCAGAGTAAATCTATCACAGTCAGATGATTCATCCTGTACCACTAGTTGTACTGTGGCAAATAGACACAGTGTCAGAGTCAATCTATCACAGTCATATGATTTATCTTGTAACAATAATGATACTGTGACCTATAGACATGGTGTCAGAGTCAATCTATCACAGTCAGATTATTTATCCCGTAACAATAATGATACTGTGACCAATAGAAATGGTGTCAGAGTCAATCTATCACAGTCAGATGATTTATCCTGTAACAATAATGATAATGTGACCTATAGACATAGTGTCAGAATCAATCTATCACAGTCAGATGATTTATCCTATAACAATAATGATACTGTGACCTGTAGACATAGTGTCAGAATCAATCTATCACAGTCCGATGATTTATCCTGTAACAATAGTGATACCTTGACCAAAAGAAATAGTGTCAGAGTCAATCTATCACAGTCAGATGATTTATCCCGTAATAATAATGACACTGTGACCTATAGACATGGTGTCAGAGTCGATCTATCAGTCAGATTATTTATCCCGTAACAATAATGATACTGTGACCTATAGACATGGTGTCAGAGTCAATCTATCACAGTCAGATGATTTATCTATAACAATAATGATACCTTGACCAATAGAAATGGCGTCAGAGTAAATATGTCACAGTCAGATGATTTATCCTGTACCACTTGTGGTACTTTGGCCAATAGACATAGTGTCAGAGTCAATATATCACAGTCAGATGATTTATCCCGTAACAATAATGATACTGTGACATATAAACATGGTGTCAGAGTCAATCTATCACTGTCATATGATTTATCCCGTAATAATAATCATACTGTGACCTATAGACATTGTGTCAGAGTCAATCTATCACAGTCAGATTATTTATCCCGTAACAATAATGATACTCTGACCTATGGACATGGTGTCAGAGTCAGCCTATCACAGTCAGATGATTTATCCTGTTACAATAATGATACCTTGACCAATAGAAATGGCGTCAGAGTAAATCTATCACAGTAAGATGATTTATCCTGTACCACTAGTTGTACTGTGGCCAATAGACACAGTGTCAGAGTCAATCTATCACAGTCATATGATTTATCTTGTAACAATAATGATACTGTCACCTATAGACATGATGTCAGAAACAATCTATCACAGTCAGATGATTTATCCTATAACAATAATGATACTGTGACCAATAGAAATGGTGTCAGAGTCAATCTATCACAGTCAGATGATTTATCCCGTAATAATAACGATACTGTGACCTATAGACATGGTGTCAGAGTCAATATATCACAGTCAGATTATTTATCCCGTAACAATAATGATACTGTGACCTATAGACATGGTGTCAGAGTCAATCTATCACAGTCAGATGATTTATCCTGTAACAATAATGATACTGTGACCTATAGACATAGTGTCAGAATCAATCTATCACAGTCAGATGATTTATCCTGTAACAATAATGATACTTTGACCTATAGACATAGTGTCAGAGTCAATCTATCACAGTCAGAGGATTTATCCTGTAACAAAAATGGTACTGTGGCCTATAGACATGGTGTCATAGTCAATCTATCACCATCAGAAAATTTATCCTGTAACAAAAATGGCACTGTGGCCTATACATGTGGTGTCAGAGTCAATATATCACAGTCAGGTGATTTATTCTGTAGCAATAATGGTACTGTGGCCTATAGATATAGTGTCAGAGTCAATTTATCACAGACAGATGATTAATACCGTAATAATAATGATACTGTGACCTATAGACATGGTGTAAGAGTCATTCTATCACAGTCAGATGATTTATCCCGTAACAATAATGATACTGTGACCTATAGACATGGTGTCAGAGTCAATCTATCACAGTCCGATGAATTATCCTGTAACAATAATGATACCTTGACCAAAAGAAATGGCGTCAGAGTAAACATATCACAATACTGTGAGCTAAAGACATAGTGTCAGAATCAATCTATCACAGCCAGATGATTTATCCTGTAACAATAATGATAATGTGACCTATAGACACAGTGTCAGAGTCAATCTATAACAGTCAGATGATTTATCCTGTAACAATAAGATACTTTGACGTATAGACATAGTGTCAGAGTCCATCTATCACAGTCAGATGATTTATCCTGTAACAAAAATGGTACTGTGGCCTATAGACATCGTGCCATAGTCAATCTATCACAGTCAGATGATTTATCCTGTAACAAAAATGGCACTGTGGCCTATAGACGTGGTGTCAGAGTCAATCTATCACTGTCAGGTGATTTATCCCGTAATAATAATGATACTGTGACCTATAGACATTGTGTCAGAGTGAATCTATCACAGTCAGATTATTTATCGCGTAACAATAATGATACTGTGACCTATAGACATGGTGTCAGAGTCAATCTATCACAGTCAGATGATTTATCCTGTAACAATAATGATACCTTGACCAATAGAAAATGGCGTCAGAGTAAATCTATCACAGTCAGATGATTTATCCTGTACCACTGTGGCCAATAGACATAGTGTCAGAGTCATCCCATGACAGTCAGATGATTTATCCTGTAACAATAATGATACCGGCACCTATAAACATGATGTCAGAGTCAATCTATCACAGTCAGATGATTTATCCCGTAACAATAATGATACTGTGAACTATAGACATGGTGTCAGAGTCAATCTAGCACAGTCAGATGATTTTTCCTGTAACAATAATGATACCTTGACCAAAAGAAATGGCGTCAGAGTCAATCTATCACAGTCATATGATTTATCCTGTAACAATAATGATACTGTCACCTATAGACATAATGTCAGAGACAATCTATCACAGTCAGATGATTTATCCTGTAACAATAATGATACTGTGGCCTATAGACATAGTGTCAGAGTCAATCTATCACAGTCAAATGATATATCCTGTAACAATAATGATACTGTGACCTATAAACATGGTGTCAGAGTCAATCTATCACAGTCAGATGATTTATCTTGTAACAATAATGATACTGTCACCTATGGACATGATGTCAGAGTTAATCTATCACAGTCAGATGATTTATCCTATAACAATAATGATACTGTGACCAATAGAAATGGTGTCAGAGTCAATCTATCAGAGTCAGATGATTTATCCCGTAATAATAACGATACTGTGACCTATAGACATGGTGTCACAGTCAATCTATCACAGTCAGATTATTTATCCCGTAACAATAATGATACTATGACCTATAGACATGGTGTCAGAGTCAATCTATCACAAGTCAGATGATTTATCCTGTAACAATAATGATACTGTGACCTATAGACATAGTGTCAGAATCAATCTATCACAGTCAGATGATTTATCCTGTAACAATAATGATACTTTGACCTATAGACATAGTGTTAGAGTCAATCTATCACAGTCAGATGATTTATCCTGTAACAAAAACGGTACTGTGGCCTATAGACATGGTGTCATAGTCAATCTATCACAGTCAGATGATTTATCCTGTTACAAAAATGGCACTGTGGCATATAGACGTGGTGTCAGAGTCAATCTATCACAGTCAGGTGATTTATTCTCTAGCAATACTGGTACTGTGGCCTATAGACATAGTGTCAGAATCAATTTATCACAGTCAGATGATTTATCCCGTAATAATAATGATACTGTGACCTATAGACATCGTGTAAGAGTCAATCTATCACAGTCAGATAATTTATCCCGTAACAATAATGATACTGTGACCTATAGACATGGTGTCAGAGACAATCTATCACAGTCCGATGAATTATCCTGTAACAATAATGATATCTTGACCAAAAGAAATGGCGTCAGAGTAAACATATCACAATACTGTGAGCTATAGACATAGTGTCAGAATCAATCTATCACAGCCAGATGATTTATCCTGTAACAATAAGATACTTCGACGTAAAGACATAGTATCAGAGTCCATCTATCACAGTCAGATGATTTATCCTGTAACAAAAATGGTACTGTGGCATATAGACGTGGTGTCTGAGTCAATCTATCACTGTCAGTTGATTTATCCCGTAATAATAATGATACTGTGACCTATAGACATGGTTTCAGAGTGAATCTATCACAGTCAGATTATTTATCGCGTAACAATAATGATACTGTGACCAATAGACATGGTGTTAGAGTCAATCTATCACAGTTAGATGATTTATCCTGTAACAATAATGATACCTTGACCAATAGAAATGGCGTCAGAGTAAATCTATCACAGTCAGATGATTTATCCTGTACCACTAGTTGTACTGTGGCCAATAGACATAGTGTCAGAGTCAATCTATCACAGTCAGATGATTTATCCTGTAACAATAATGATACTGTCACCTATAGACATGATGTCAGAGTCAATCTATCACAGTCAGATGATTTATCCCGTAACAATAATGATACTGTGACCTATAGACATGGTGTCAGAGTCAATCTATCACAGTCAGATGATTTTTCCTGTAACCATTATGATACCTTGACCAAAAGAAATGGCGTCAGAGTAAATCTATCACAGTCAGATGATTTATCCTGTACCACTAGTGGTACTGTGGCCAATAGACATAGTGTCAGAGTCAATCTATCACAGTCAGATGATATATCCTGTAATAATAATGATACTGTGACTTATAAACATGGTGTCAGAGTTAATCTATCACAGTCAGATGATTTATCTTGTAGCAATAATGATACTGTCACCTATAGACATGATGTCAGAGACAATCTATCACAGTCAGATGGTTTATCCTATAACAATAATGATACTGTGAGCTATAGACATAGTGTCAGAATCAATCTATCACAGCAAGATGATTTATCCTGTAACAATAAGATACTTTGACGTATAGACATAGTATCAGAGTCCATCTATCACAGTCAGATGATTTATCCTGTAACAAAAATGGTACTGTGGCCTATAGACGTGGTGTCAGAGTCAATCTATCACTGTCAGGTGATTTATCCCGTAACAATAATGATACTGTGACCTATAGACATGGTGTCAGAGTGAATCTATCACAGTCAGATTATTTATCGCGTAACAATAATGATACTGTGACCTATAGACATGGTGTCAGAGTCAATCTATCACAGTCAGATGATTTATCATGTAACAATAATGATACCTTGACCAATAGAAATGGCGTCAGAGTAAATCTATCACAGTCAAATGATTTATCCTGTACCACTAGTTGTACTGTGGCCAATAGACATAGTATCAGAGTCAATCCATCACAGTCAGATGATTTATCCTGTAACAATAATGATACTGTCACCTATAGACATGATGTCAGAGTCAATATATCACAGTCATATGATTTATCCTGTAACAATAATGATACTGTGAATTATAGACATGATGTCAGAGTCAATCTATCACAGTCAGATGATTTATCTCGTACCAATAATGATACTGTGAACTATAGACATGGTGTCAGAGTCAATCTATCACAATCAGATGATTTTTCCTGTAACCATTATGATACCTTGACCAAAAGAAATGGATTCAGAGTAAATCTATCACAGTCAGATGATATATCCTGTAATAATAATGATACTGTGACTTATAAACATGGTGTCAGAATTAATCTATCACAGTCAGATGATTTATCTTGTAACAATAATGATACTGTCACCTATAGACATGATGTCAGAGACAATCTATCACAGTCAGATGGTTAATCCTATAGCATTAATGATACTGTGACCTGTAGACATAGTGTCACTGTGGCCTAAAGACGTGGTGTCAAAGTCAATCTATATCTGTCAGTTGATTTATCCCGTAATAATAATGATACTGTGACCTATAGACATGGTGTCAGAGTCAATCTATCACAGTCAGATTATTTATCCGTAACAATAATGATACTGTGACCTATAGACATGGTGTCAGAGTCAATCTATCACAGTCAGATGATTTATCCTGTAACAATAATGATACCATGACAAATAGAAATGGCGTCAGAGTAAATCTATCACAGTCAGATGATTTATCCTGTACCACTAGTGGTACTGTGGTCAATAGACATAGTGTCAGAGTCAATCCATCACAGTCAGATGATTTATCCTGTAACAATAATGATACTGTCACCTATAGACATGATGTCAGAGTCAATCTATCACAGTCAGTTGATTTATCCCGTAACAATAATGATACTGTGACCTATTGACATGGTGTCAGAGTCAATCTATCACAGTCAGATGATTTTTCCTGTAACAATAATGATACCTTGACCAAAAGAAATGGCGTTAGAGTAAATCTATCACAGTCAGATGATTTATCCTGTACCACTAGTGGTACTGTGGCCAATAGACATAGTGTCAGAGTCAATCCATCACAGTCAGATGATTTATCCTGTAACAATAATGATACTGTCACCTATAGACATGATGTCAGAGTCAATCTATCACAGTCAGATTATTTATCCCGTAACAATAATGATACTGTGACCTATAGACATGGTGTCAGAGTCAATATATCACAGTCAGATGATTTATCCTGTAACAAAAATGATACCTTGACCGATAGAAATGGTGTCACAGTCAATCTATCACAGTCAGATGATTTATCCCGTAATAATAATGATACCTTGACCAAAAGAAATGGCGTTAGAGTAAATCTATCACAGTCAGATGATTTATCCTGTACCACTAGTGGTACTGTGGCCAATAGACATAGTGTCAGAGTCAATCCATCACAGTCAGATGATTTATTCTGTAACAATAATGATACTGTCACCTAAAGACATGGTGTCAGAGTCAATCTATCACAGTCAGATTATTTATCCCGTAACAATAATGATACACTGACCTATAGACATGGTGTCAGAGTCAATTTATCACAGTCAGATGATTTCTCCTGTAACAATGATGATACTGTGACCTATAGACAAATTGTCAGAATCAATCTATCACAGTCAGATGATTTATCCTGTAACAATGATGATACTGTGACATATAGACATAGTGTAAGAATCAATCTATCACAGTCAGATGATTTATCCTGTAACAATAATGATACTTTGACCTATAGACATATTGTCAGAGTCAATCTATCACAGTCAGATGATTTATCCTTTATAAAAAATGGTACTGTGGCCTATAGACATGGTGTCATAGTCAATCTATCACAGTCAGATGATTTATCCTGTTACAAAAATGGCACTGTGGCCTATAGACGTGGTGTCAGAGTCAATCTATCACAGTCAGGTGATTTATTCTGTAGCAATAATGGTACTGTGGCCTATAGACATGGTGTCAGAGTCAATTTATCACAGTCAGATGATTTATCCCGTAATAATAATGATACTGTGACCTATAGACATGGTGTAAGAGTCAATCTATCACAGTCAGATGATTTATCCAGTAACAATAATGATACTGTGACCTATGGACATGGTGTCAGAGTAAATCTATCACAGTCAGATGATTTTTCCTGTAACAATAATGATACCTTGACCAAAAGAAATGGCGTCAGAGTAAATATATCACAGTCAGATGATTTATCCTGTACCACTAGTGGTACTGTTGTCAATAGACATAGTGTCAGAGTCAATCTATTACAGTCAGATGATATCTCCTGTAACAATAATGATACTGTGACCTATAGACATGATGTCAGAGTTAATCTATCACAGTCAGATGATTTATCCTGTAACAAAAATGTCAATGTGGCCTATAGACGTGGTGTCCGAGTCGATCTATCACAGTCAAGTGATTTATTCTGTAGGAATAATGGTACTGTGGCCTATAGACATAGTGTCAGAGTAAATTTATCACAGTGAAATGATTTATCCCGTAATAATAATGATACTGTCACCTATAGACATGGTGTAAGAGTCAATCTATCACAGTCAGATGATTTATCCCGTAATAATAATGATACTTTGACCTATAGACATGGTGTCAGAGTCAATCTATCACAGTCAGAATATTTATCCCGTAACAATAATGATACTATGACCTAAAGACATGGTGTCAGAGTCAATCTATCACAGTCAGAATATTTATCCCGTAACAATAATGATACTATGACCTATAGACATGGTGTCAGAGTCAATCTATCACAGTCAGATGATTTATCCTGTAACAATAATGATACTTTGACCTATAGACATATTGTCAGAGTCAATCTATCACAGTCAGATGATTTATCCTTTATAAAAAATGGTACTGTGGCCTATAGACATGGTGTCATAGTCAATCTATCACAGTCAAATGATTTATCCTGTTACAAAAATGGCACTGTGGCCTATAGACATGGTGTCAGAGTCAATCTATCACAGTCAGGTGATTTATTCTGTAGCAATAATGGTACTGTGGCCTATAGACATGGTGTCAGAGTCAATTTATCACAGTCAGATGATTTATCCCGTAATAATAATGATACTGTGACCTATAGACATGGTGTAAGAGTCAATCTATCACAGTCAGATGATTTATCCAGTAACAATAATGATACTGTGACCTATGGACATGGTGTCAGAGTAAATCTATCACAGTCAGATGATTTTTCCTGTAACAATAATGATACCTTGACCAAAAGAAATGGCGTCAGAGTAAATATATCACAGTCAGATGATTTATCCTGTACCACTAGTGGTACTGTTGTCAATAGACATAGTGTCAGAGTCAATCTATTACAGTCAGATGATATCTCCTGTAACAATAATGATACTGTGACCTATAGACATGATGTCAGAGTTAATCTATCACAGTCAGATGATTTATCCTGTAACAAAAATGTCAATGTGGCCTATAGACGTGGTGTCCGAGTCGATCTATCACAGTCAAGTGATTTATTCTGTAGGAATAATGGTACTGTGGCCTATAGACATAGTGTCAGAGTAAATTTATCACAGTGAAATGATTTATCCCGTAATAATAATGATACTGTCACCTATAGACATGGTGTAAGAGTCAATCTATCACAGTCAGATGATTTATCCCGTAATAATAATGATACTTTGACCTATAGACATGGTGTCAGAGTCAATCTATCACAGTCAGAATATTTATCCCGTAACAATAATGATACTATGACCTATAGACATGGTGTCAGAGTCAATCTATCACAGTCAGAATATTTATCCCGTAACAATAATGATACTATGACCTATAGACATGGTGTCAGAGTCAATCTATCACAGTCAGATGATTTATCCTGTAACAATAATGATACCTTCACCAAAAGAAATGGATTCAGAGTCAATCTATCACAGTCAGATTATTTATCCCGTAACAATAATGATACTGTGACCTATAGACATGGTGTCAGAGTCAATTTATCAGAGTCAGATGATTTATCCTGTAACAATGATGATACTGTGACCTATAGACATAGTGTCAGAATCAATCTATCACAGTCAGATGATTTATCCTGTAACAATAATGATACTTTGACCTATAGACATATTGTCAGAGTCTATCTATCACAGTCAGATGATTTATCCCGGAAAAATAATGATACTGTGAATTATAGACATGATGTCAGAGTCAATTTATCACAGTCAGATGATTTATCCCGTAATAATAATGATACTGTGACCTATAGACATGTTGTCTGAGTCAATCTATCACAGTCCGATGATTTATCCTGTAACAATAATGATACTGTGACCTATAGACATGATGTCAGAGTCAATCTATCACAGTCATATGATTTATCCTGTAACAATAATGATACTGTGAATTATAGACATGATGTCAGAGTCAATTTATCACAGTCAGATGATTTATCCCGTAATAATAATGATACTGTGACCTATAGACATGGTGTAAGAGTCAATCTATCACAGTCAGATGATTTATCCCGTAACAATAATGATACTATGACCTAAAGACATGGTGTCAGAGTCAATCTATCACAGTCAGATGGTTTTTCCTGTAACAATAATGATACCTTGACCAAAAGAAATGGCGTCAGAGTAAATATATCACAGTCAGATGATTTATCCTGTACCACTAGTGGTACTGTTGTCAATAGACATAGTGTCAGAGTCAATCTATTACAGTCAGATGATATCTCCTGTAACAATAATGATACTGTGACTATAGACATGATGTCAGAGTTAATCTATCACAGTCAGATGATTTATCCTGTAACAAAAATGGCACTATGGCCTATAGACGTGGTGTCGGAGTCGATATATCACAGTCAAGTGATTTATTCTGTAGCAATAATGGTACTGTGGCCTATAGACATAGTGTCAGAGTAAATTTATCACAGTGAAATGATTTATCCCGTAATAATAATGATACTGTCACCTATAGACATGGTGTAAGAGTCAATCTATCACAGTCAGATGATTTATCCCGTAACAATAATGATACTGTCACCTATACACATGATGTCAGAGACAATCTATCACAGTCAGATGGTTTATCCTATAAGAATAATGATACTGTGACCTGTAGACATAGTGTCAGAATCAATCTATCACAGTCCGATGATTTATCCTGTAACAATAATGTTACTGTTGCCTAAAGACGTGGTGTCAAAGTGAATCTATATCTGTCAGTTGATTTATCCCGTATAATAATGATACTTTGACCTATAGACATGGTGTCAGAGTCAATCTATCACAGTCAGAATATTTATCCCGTAACAATAATGATACTATGACCTATAGACATGGTGTCAGAGTCAATCTATCACAGTCAGATGATTTATCCTGTAACAATAATGATACCTTCACCAATAGAAATGGATTCAGAGTCAATCTATCAAAGTCAGATTATTTATCCCGTAACAATAATGATACTTTGACCTATAGACATGGTGTCAGAGTCAATTTATCATAGTCAGATGATTTATCCTGTAACAATGATGATACTGTGACCTATAGACATAGTGTCAGAATCAATCTATCACAGTCAGATGATTTATCCTGTTACAATGATGATACTGTGAGTTATAGACATAGTGTAAGAATCAGTCTATCACAGTCAGATGATTTATCCTGTAACAATAATGATACTTTGACCTATAGACATATTGTCAGAGTCTATCTATCACAGTCAGATGATTTATCCTTTATAAAAAATGGTACTGTGGCCTATAGATAGGTGTCAAAGTCAATCTATCACAGTCGGGTGATTTATTCTGTAGCAATAATGGTACTGTGGCCTATAGACATAGTGTCAGAGTCAATTTATCACAGTCAGATGATTTATCCCGTAATAATAATGATACTGTGACCTATAGACATGGTGTAAGAGTCAATCTATCACAGTCAGATGATTTATCCCGGAAAAATAATGATACTGTGACCTATAGACATGTTGTCTGAGTCAATCTATCACAGTACGATGATTTATCCTGTAACAATAATGATAATGTGACCTATAGAAATGGTGTCAGAGTCAATCTATCACAGTCAGATTATTTATCCTATAACAGTAATGGTACCTTGACCAATAGAAATGGCGTCAGAGTAAATCTGTCACAGTCAGATGAATTATCCTGTACCACTAGTGGTACTGTGGCCAATAGACTTAGTGTCAGAGTCAATCAATCACAGTCAGATGATTTATCCTGTAACGGTATTGATACTGTCACCTATAGACATGATGTCAGTGTCAATCTATCACAGTCATACGATTTATCCTGTAACAATAATGATACTTTGACCTATAGACATAGTGTCAGAGTCAATCTATCGCAGTCAGATGATTCATCCTGTAACAAAAATGGTACTGTGGCCTATAGATATGGTGTCATAGTCAATCCATCACAATCAAATACTTTATCCTGTAACAAAAATGGCACTGTGGCCTATAGACATGGTGTAAGAGTCAATCTATCACAGTCAGATGATTTATCCCTTATCAATAATGACACTGTGACCTATAGACATGGTGTCAGAGTCAATCTATCACAGTCAGATGATTTATCCTGTAACAATAATGATACCTTGAACAAAAGAAAAGGCGTCAGAGTAAATATATCACAGTCAGATGATTTATTCTGTACCACTAGTGGTACTGTGGCCAATAGACATAGTGTCAGAGTCAATCTATCACAGTCAGATGATATATCATGTAACAATAATGATACTGTGACCTATAGACATGGCGTCAGAGTCAATCTATCACAGTCATATGATTTATCATGTAACAATAATGATACTGTCACCTATAGACATGATGTCAGAGACAATCTATCACAGTCATACGATTTATCCTGTAACAATAATGATACTGTGACCTATAGACATAGTGTCAAAATCAATCTATCACAGTCCGATGATTTATCCTGTAACAATAATGATACCTTGACCAATAGAAATGGTGTCAGAGTAAATGTATCACAGTCAGATGATTTATCTTGTACCAATAATGGTACTGTGACCTATAGACATACTGTCAGAGTCAATATATCACAGTCAGATGATTTATCCTGTAACAATAAGGATACTGTGACCTATAGACTTGGTGTCAGAGTCAATCTATCACAGTCAGATGATTTATCCCGTAATAATAATGATACTGTGACCTATAGACATGGTCAGTCAGATGATTTATCCTGTAACAATAAGGATACCGTGACTTATAGACATAGTGTCAGAGTCAATCTATCACAGTCAGATGATTTATCCTGTAATAATAATGATACTGTGACCTATAGACATGGTGTCAGAGTCAATCTTTCACAGTCAGATGATTTATCCCGTATCAATAATGATACTGTGACCTATAGACATGGTTGTCAGAGTCAATCTATCACAGGCAGATGATTTATCCTGTAACAATAATGATACCTTGAACAAAAGAAAAGGCGTCAGAATAAATATATAACAGTCAGATGATTTATCCTGTACCACTAGTGGTACTGTGGCCAATAGACATAGTGTCAGAGTCAATCTATCACAGTCAGATGATATATCATGTAACAATAATGATACTGTGACCTATAGACATGGCGTCAGAGTCAATTTATCACAGTCATATGATTTATCATGTAACAATAATGATACTGTCACCTATAGACATGATGTCAGAGACAATCTATCACAGTCATATGATTTATCCTGTAACAATAATGATACTGTGACCTATAGACATAGTGTCAGAATCAATCTATCACAGTCCGATGATTTATCCTGTAACAATAATGATACCTTGACCAATAGAAATGGTGTCAGAGTAAATCTATCACAGTCAGATGATTTATCCTGTAACAAAAATGGTACTGTGGCCTATAGACTTGGTGTCAGAGTCAATCTATCACAGTCAGATGATTTATCCTGTAACAATAATGATACTGTGACCTATAGACATAGTGTCAGAATCAATCTATCACAGTCCGATGATTTATCCTGTAACAATAATGATACCTTGACCAATAGAAATGGTGTCAGAGTCAATCTATCACAGTCAGATGATTGATCCTGTAACAAAAATGGTACTGTGGCCTATAGACTTGGTGTCAGAGTCAATCTATCACAGTCAGATGATTTATCCCGTAATAATAATGATACTGTGACCTATAGACATGGTGTGAGAGTCAATCTATCACAGTCAGATGATTTTCCTGTAACAATAATGATACTGTGACCTATAGACATAGTGTCAGAGTCAATATATCACAGTCAGATGATTGATCCTGTAACAAAAATGGTACTGTGGCCTATAGACTTGGTGTCAGAGTCAATCTATCACAGTCAGATGATTTATCCCGTAATAATAATGATACTGTGACCTATAGACATGGTGTGAGAGTCAATCTATCACAGTCAGATGATTTTCCTGTAACAATAATGATACTGTGACCTATAGACATAGTGTCAGAGTCAATATATCACAGTCAGATGATTTATCCTGTAACAAAAATGGTACTGTGGCCTATAGACGTGGTGTCAGAGTCAATCTATCACAGTCAGATGATTTATCCCGTAATAATAATGATACTGTGACCTATAGACATGGTGTCAGAGTCAATCTATCACAGTCAGATGATTTATCCCGTAACAATAATGATACTGTCACCTATAGACATGATGTCAGAGACAATCTATCACAGTCATATGATTTATCCTGTAACAATAATGATACTGTGACCTATAGACATAGTGTCAGAATCAATCTATCACAGTCCGATGATTTATCCTGTAACAATAATGATACCTTGACCAATAGAAATGGTGTCAGAGTAAATCTATCACAGTCAGATGATTTATCTTGTACCAATAATGGTACTTTGGCCAATATACATAGTGTGAGAGTCAATCTATCACAGTCAGATGATTTATCCTGTAACAATAATGATACTGTGACCTATAGACATACTGTCAGAGTCAATATATCACAGTCAGATGATTTATCCTGTAACAATAAGGATACTGTGACCTATAGACATAGTGTCAGAGTCAATCTATCACAGTCAGATGATTTATCCCGTAATAATAATGATACTGTGACCTATAGACATGGTGTCAGAGTCAATCTATCACAGTCAGATGATTTATCCCGTAACAATAATGATACTGTGACCTAAAGAGATGGTGTCAGAGTCAATCTATCACAGTCCGATGATTTATCCTGTAACAATAATGATGCCTTGATCAAAAGAAATGGCGTCAGAGTAAACCTATTACAGTCAGATGATTTATCCTGTACCACCAGTGGTACTGTGGCCAATAGACATAGTGTCAGAGTCAATCTATTACAGTCAGATGATATCTTCTGTAACAATAATGATACTGTGACCTATAGACATGATGTCAGAGTTAATCTATCACAGTCAGATGATTTATCCTGTAACAATAATGATACTGTCACCTATAGACATGATGTCAGAGACAATCTATCACAGTCAGATGATTTATCCTGTAACAATAATGATACTATGACCTATAGACATGGTGTCAGAGTCAATTTATCAGAGTCAGATGATTTATCCTGTAACAATGATGATACTGTGACCTATAGACATAGTGTCAGAATCAATCTATCACAGTCAGATGATTTATCCTGTAACAATGATGATAATGTGAATTATAGACATAGTGTAAGAATCAGTCTATCACAGTCAGATGATTTATCCTGTAACAATAATGATACTTTGACCTATAGACATATTGTCAGAGTCTATCTATCACAGTCAGATGATTTATCCTTTATAAAAAATGGTACTGTGGCCTATAGACATGGTGTCATAGTCAATCTATCACAGTCGGGTGATTTATTCTGTAGCAATAATGGTACTGTGGCCTATAGACATAGTGTCAGAATCAATCTATCACAGTCCGATGATTTATCCTGTAACAATAATGATACCTTGACCAATAGAAATGGTGTCAGAGTCAATCTATCACAGTCAGATGATTGATCCTGTAACAAAAATGGTACTGTGGCCTATAGACTTGGTGTCAGAGTCAATCTATCACAGTCAGATGATTTATCCCGTAATAATAATGATACTGTGACCTATAGACATGGTGTGAGAGTCAATCTATCACAGTCAGATGATTTTCCTGTAACAATAATGATACTGTGACCTATAGACATAGTGTCAGAGTCAATATATCACAGTCAGATGATTTATCCTGTAACAAAAATGGTACTGTGGCCTATAGACGTGGTGTCAGAGTCAATCTATCACAGTCAGATGATTTATCCCGTAATAATAATGATACTGTGACCTATAGACATGGTGTCAGAGTCAATCTATCACAGTCAGATGATTTATCCCGTAACAATAATGATACTGTCACCTATAGACATGATGTCAGAGACAATCTATCACAGTCATATGATTTATCCTGTAACAATAATGATACTGTGACCTATAGACATAGTGTCAGAATCAATCTATCACAGTCCGATGATTTATCCTGTAACAATAATGATACCTTGACCAATAGAAATGGTGTCAGAGTAAATCTATCACAGTCAGATGATTTATCTTGTACCAATAATGGTACTTTGGCCAATATACATAGTGTGAGAGTCAATCTATCACAGTCAGATGATTTATCCTGTAACAATAATGATACTGTGACCTATAGACATACTGTCAGAGTCAATATATCACAGTCAGATGATTTATCCTGTAACAATAAGGATACTGTGACCTATAGACATGGTGTCAGAGTCAATCTATCACAGTCAGATGATTGATCCTGTAACAAAAATGGTACTGTGGCCTATAGACTTGGTGTCAGAGTCAATCTATCACAGTCAGATGATTTATCCCGTAATAATAATGATACTGTGACCTATAGACATAGTGTCAGAGTCAATCTATCACAGTCAGATGATTTATCTTGTACCAATAATGGTACTTTGGCCAATATACATAGTGTGAGAGTCAATCTATCACATTCAGATGATTTATCTTGTACCAATAATGGTACTTTGGCCAATATACATAGTGTGAGAGTCAATCTATCACAGTCAGATGATTTATCCTGTAACAATAAGGATACTGTGACCTATAGACATAGTGTCAGAGTAAATTTATCACAGTCAGATGATTTATCCTGTAACAAAAATGGTACTGTGGCCTATAGACTTGGTGTCAGAGTCAATCTATCACAGTCAGATGATTTATCCTGTAACAATAATGATACTGTGACCTATAGACATAGTGTCAGAATCAATCTATCACAGTCCGATGATTTATCCTGTAACAATAATGATACCTTGACCAATAGAAATGGTGTCAGAGTCAATCTATCACAGTCAGATGATTGATCCTGTAACAAAAATGGTACTGTGGCCTATAGACTTGGTGTCAGAGTCAATCTATCACAGTCAGATGATTTATCCCGTAATAATAATGATACTGTGACCTATAGACATGGTGTGAGAGTCAATCTATCACAGTCAGATGATTTTCCTGTAACAATAATGATACTGTGACCTATAGACATAGTGTCAGAGTCAATATATCACAGTCAGATGATTTATCCTGTAACAAAAATGGTACTGTGGCCTATAGACGTGGTGTCAGAGTCAATCTATCACAGTCAGATGATTTATCCCGTAATAATAATGATACTGTGACCTATAGACATGGTGTCAGAGTCAATCTATCACAGTCAGATGATTTATCCCGTAACAATAATGATACTGTGACCCAAAGAGATGGTGTCAGAGTCAATCTATCACAGTCCGATGATTTATCCTGTAACAATAATGATGCCTTGATCAAAAGAAATGGCGTCAGAGTAAACCTATTACAGTCAGATGATTTATCCTGTACCACCAGTGGTACTGTGGCCAATAGACATAGTGTCAGAGTCAATCTATTACAGTCAGATGATATCTTCTGTAACAATAATGATACTGTGACCTATAGACATGGTGTCATAGTCAATTTATCACAGTCAGATGATTTATCCCGTTATAATAATGATACTGTGACCTATAGACATGGCGTCAGAGTGAATTTATCACAGTCATATGATTTATCATGTAACAATAATGATACTGTCACCTATAGACATGATGTCAGAGACAATCTATCACAGTCATATGATTTATCCTGTAACAATAATGATACTGTGACATATAGACATAGTGTCAGAATCAATCTATCACAGTCCGATGATTTATCCTGTAACAATAATGATACTGTGAGTTATAGACATAGTGTAAGAATCAGTCTATCACAGTCAGATGATTTATCCTGTAACAATAATGATACTTTGACCTATAGACATATTGTCAGAGTCTATCTATCACAGTCAGATGATTTATCCTTTATAAAAAATGGTACTGTGGCCTATAGACATGGTGTCATAGTCAATCTATCACAGTCGGGTGATTTATTCTGTAGCAATAATGGTACTGTGGCCTAAAGACATAGTGTCAGAGTCAATTTATCACAGTCAGATGATTTATCCCGTAATAATAATGATACTGTGACCTATAGACATGGCGTCAGAGTCAATTTATCACAGTCATATGATTTATCCTGTAACAATAATGATACTGTGACCTATAGACATACTGTCAGAGTCAATATATCACAGTCAGCTGATTTATCCTGTAACAATAAGGATACCGTGACTTATAGACATAGTGTCAGAGTCAATCTATCACTGTCAGATGATTTATCCTGTAATAATAATGATACTGTGACCTATAGACATGGTGTCAGAGTCAATCTATCACAGTCAGATGATTTATCCCGTATCAATAATGATACTGTGACCTATAGACATGGTGTCAGAGTCAATCTATCACAGGCAGATGATTTATCCTGTAACAATAATGATACCTTGAACAAAAGAAAAGGCGTCAGAATAAATATATAACAGTCAGATGATTTATCCTGTACCACTAGTGGTACTGTGGCCAATAGACATAGTGTCAAAGTCAATCTATCACAGTCAGATGATATATCATGTAACAATAATGATACTGTGACCTATAGACATGGCGTCAGAGTCAATTTTTTTTTAAAGTCATATGATTTATCATATGATAGATACAATAGAACAATTATTACAAAGATATGATGTCTGTATGTATTATATAGTTGATTGTGTATGACTAGGATGTCACAACTGCCAGACTAGGGTGTTACAAGAGCAAGACTGGGGTGTTAGATGAAGACATTATAAATGAAGGTGTGATAGATACAATAGAACAATTATTACAAAGATATGATGTCTGTATGTATTGTTTAGTTGATTGTGTATGACTAGGATGTCACAAATGCCTGACTAGGGTGTTACAAGGGCATGACTGGGGTGATAGATGAAGACATTATAAATGAAGGTGTGATAGATACAATAAAACAATTATTACAAAGATATGATGTCTGTATGTATTTTAAGTTGAATGTGTATGACTAGGATGTCACAAATGCCAGACTGGGGTGTTAGAAGGGCATGACTGGGATGTTAGATGAAGACATTATAAATGAAGGTGTGATAGATACAATAGAACAATTATTGAAATGATATGATGTTTGTATGTATTGTATAGTTGATTGTGTATGACTAGGATGTCCCAAATGCCTGACTAGGGTGTTATGGAGCATGACTGGGGTGTTAGATGTAAACCTTGTATATGTAGGTGTGATAGATACAATAGAAAAATTATTACAAGATATGATGTCTGTATGTATTATATAGTTGAGTGTGTAGGACTAGGATGTCACAAATGCCTGATTAGGGTGTTACAAGGGCATGACTGGGGTGTTAGAACAGTGAGATGAAGACATAATAAATGAAGGTGTGATAGATACAATAGAACAATTATTACAAAGATATGATGTCTGTATGTATTATATAGTTGATTGTGTATGACTAGGATGTCACAACTGCCAGACTAGGATGGTACAAGGGCATGACTCGGGTGTAAGAGGAAGACATTATCAATGAAGGTGTGATCGATACAATAGAACATTATTACAAAGATATGATGTTTCTGTATGTATTATATAGTTGATGGTGTATGACTAGAATGTCACAAATGCCTGACTAGGATGTTATGAGGGCATGACTGGGGTGTTAGAACAGTGAGATGAAGACATAATAAATGAAGGTGTGATAGATACAATAGAACAATTATTACAAAGATATGATGTCTGTATGTATTATAAAGTTGAATGTGTATGACTAGGATGTCACAAATGCCAGACTGGGGTGTTAGAAGGGCATGACTGGGGTGTTAGATGAAGACATTATAAATGAAGCTGTGATAGATACAATAGAACATTATTACAAAGATATGATGTTTCTGTATGTATTATATAGTTGATGGTGTATGACTAGAATGTCACAAATGCCTGACTAGGATGTTATGAGGGCATGACTGGGGTGTTAGATGTAGACCTTATATATGTAGGTGTGATAGATACAATAGAACAATTATTGCAAAGCTATGATGTCTGTATGTATTATAAAGTTGAATGTGTATGACTAGGATGTCACAAATGCCGGACTGGGGTGTTAGAAGGGCATGACTGGGGTGTTAGATGAAGACATTATAAATGAAGCTGTGATAGATACAATAAAACATTATTACAAAGATATGATGTTTCTGTATGTATTATATAGTTGATTGTGTATGACTAGGATGTCACAAATGCCTGACTAGGGTGTTACAAGGGCAAGACTGGGGTGTTAGATGAAGACATTATAAATGAAGGTGTGATAGATACAATAGAACAATTATTACAAAGATATGAGGTCTGTATGTATTATAAAGTTGATTGTGTAAATGGACAAAAATGGACAATAATATGTTCTTCATTTGTCACTTGTTATTTAAGGTAACTTTGTGTCTTTATTTTTCGAACACCACTTTCATATGACCTTTCTTCTTAAAAGGGTAAGGCATAAGGCAAATTTCTTGATTTATTGTTCCGCTTTCAAGATGGTGAGTTTTCCTTTATTAGCAAACTCTGCATGTCTTTCATTACTGATTGGATATGCCTTGTTATTCAAATAAACATTTTTGTGTAAATAACTAAAGAACAATCTATGCTTCAATATGAAAATCTATTCTAGTGTGTATAAGCAATTAATTATCTATATACTACACTATTATATTAGTAAAATCCTTATCATTAATGGCAGCATTATGCTTTATATGAAAGAAGGTTAAAATTCATGCAACTAAAATTGATAAACATAAGTTGGTCTATCTTTGCCTTAAGGTTGATAATTTTTTGATAAATAAAAGGGACCTTTGGGTGAATAAAATAAGTAAATATGGGACCTTTGGGCGAATTCAAAAATAAAAAATAGTTTCTTCATCGGAACTATTTCTTTCCAATATTCTATTTAATTATTAGTATTGTTTCAAAAATGGACAATAATATGTTCTTCATTTGTCACTTGTTATTTAAGGTAACAATGTGATTTTATTTTTCGAACACCACCTTCATATTTTCTTTCTTTTTTAAAAGGGTAAGGCGTAATGCAAATTTCTTGATTCATTGTTCCGCTTTCAAGATGGTGAGTTTTCCTTTATTAGCAAATTCTCCAGGTCTTCCATTTCTGATCGGATATGCCTTTGTATTTAAATAAAAACATTTTGGTGTAAATAACTTAAGAACAATCTGTGCTTCAATATGAAAATATATTCTAGTGCGTATAAGTAATTAATTATCTATATACTACACTATTATATTAGTAAAATGCTTATCATTAATGGCAGCATTATGCTTTATATGAAAGAAGGTTAAAATTCATGCAACTAAAATTGATAAACATAAGTTGGTCTTTGCCTTAAGGTTGATAATTTTTTGATAAATAAAAGGGACCTTTGGGTGAATAAAATAAGTAAATATGGGACCTGTGGGCGAATTCAAAAATAAAAAAATGTTTCTTCATCGGAGTTATTTCTTTCCAATATTCTATTCAATTATTAGTATTGTATCAAAAAATTCTTAAGGGTTCCGCGGAACCCAGTGTCTCGCCTACTTATGCTGTTAATCGCAGGCTCAACAAAAGAGGAATAAAATCAATAAAAATATTCCTCTTGATACTATCTTATGATTCTAAGAATCTTCTGTCCAAGTTTGGTAAAAATACAGTATGTTTTAAAAACTTTAACTGCATACTGTCTGTAATGTAAACTGGAAGAAAAACTAAGTCCATTTATAGGTAAAATACAGATACACAGGTACAAAATTTTAACAAAATTTTCTTATATATACTAGCTTTTAATCATAAACAAGCTTCTGTCCAAGTTTGGTACAGGTCCAAAATAGTATAAGAAAGTTATTAAAATTTTAAAAACTTTAACCACAGAGTGAATGCGTTGTTTCCTGGCAGAAAATCTAAGTCCATTTAAAAGTAAACTGCACAAAAAAATGGATTTATTTGTTACAAAATTTACTTCTGGATACTATGTTATGATCATAAACAAGCTTCTGTCTAAGTTTGGTACAAACTCAGGATAGTTTAAGAAAGTTATTAAAATTTCAAAAACTTTAACCACAGAGTGAATGTAATGTTTCCTGGCAGAAAAACTAAGTCCATCTTTGAGTAAAATATGGAAAAAATGGAATTTTATTTTTCCAAAATTTCCTTCTGGATACTATCTTATGATCATAAATAAGCTTCTGTCCAAGTTTGGTACAAATACAGTATAGTTTAAGAAAGTTATTAAAATTTCAAAAACTTTAACCACAGAGTGAATGTAATGTTTCCTGGCAGAAAAACTAAGTCCATTTATAAGTAAAATACGGAAAAAATGGAATTTTATTTTTACAAAATTAACTTCTGCTTACTATCTTATGATCATAAATAAGCTTCTGTCCAAGTTTGGTACAAATACAGTATAGTTTAAGAAAGTTATTAAAATTTCTAAAAACTTTAACCACAGAGTGAATGTAATGTTTCCTGGCAGAAAAACTAAGTCCATTTATAAGTAAAATACGGAAAAAATGGATTTTATTTTTACAAAATTAACTTCTGCATACTATCTTATGAACATATACAAGCTTCTGTCCAAGTTTGGTAGAAATCCAGTTTAGTTTAAGAAAGTTATTTAAATTTCAAAAACTTTAACCACAGAGTGAATATTTATGGACGCCGCCGACGACACCGACGACGACGGAATGTAGGATCGCTATGTCTCGCTTTTTCGACTTAAGTCGAAGGCTCGACAAAAAGGACAATAATATGTTCTTCATTTGTCACTTGTTATTTAAGGTAACTTTGTGTCTTTTTTTTTCGCACACCACCTTTATATGACCTTTCTTCTTAAAAGGGTAAGGCATAAGGCAAATTTCTTGATTCATTGTTCCGCTTTCAAGATGGTGAGTTTCCCTTTATTAGCAAACTCTCCATATCTTCCATTTCTGATCGGATATGCCTTTGTATTTCAATGAAACATTTTGGTGTAAATAACTTAAGAACAATCTGTGCTTCAATATGAAAATATATTCTAGTGCGTATAAGCAATTAATTATCTATATACTACACTATTATATTAGTAAAATGCTTATCATTAATGGCAGCATTATGCTTTATATGAAAGAAGGTTAAAATTCATGCAACTAAAATTGATAAACATAAGTTGGTCTTTGCCTTAAGGTTGATAATTTTTTGATAAATAAAAGGGACCTTTGGGTGAATAAAATAAGTAATTATGGGACCTTTGGGCGAATTCAAAAATAAAACATCGTTTCTTCATCGGAGTTATTTCTTTCCAATATTCTATTCAAT
This sequence comes from Mytilus trossulus, assembly GCF_036588685.1. Lineage (NCBI taxonomy): Eukaryota > Metazoa > Mollusca > Bivalvia > Mytilida > Mytilidae > Mytilus > Mytilus trossulus. The sequence continues at coordinate 51,364,927 of NC_086378.1, forward strand.
TATTAGTATTGTATCAAAAAATTCTGAAGGGTTCCGCGGAACCCAGTGTCTCGCCTACTTATGCTGTTAATCGCAGGCTCAACAAAAGAGGAATAAAATCAATAAAAATATTCCTCTTGATACTATCTTATGATTCTAAGAATCTTCTGTCCAAGTTTGGTAAAAATACAGTATGTTTTAAAAACTTTAACTGCAGACTGTCTGTAATGTAAACTGGAAGAAAAACTAAGTCCATTTATAGGTAAAATACAGATACACAGGTACAAAATTTTAACAAAATTTTCTTATAGATACTAGCTTTTAATCATAAACAAGCTTCTGTCCAAGTTTGGTACAGGTCCAAAATAGTATAAGAAAGTTATTAAAATTTTAAAAACTTTAACACCAGAGTGAATGCGTTGTTTCCTGGCAGAAAATCTAAGTCCATTTAAAAGTAAAATGAACAAAAAAATGGATTTATTTGTTAACAAAATTTACTTCTGTATACTATGTTATGATCATAAACAAGCTTCTGTCTAAGTTTGGTACAAACTCAGGATAGTTTAAGAAAGTTATTAAAATTTCAAAAACGTTAACCACAGAGTGAATGTAATGTTTCCTGGCAGAAAAACTAAGTCCATTTTTGAGTAAAATATGGAAAAAATGGAATTTTATTTTTCCAAAATTTCCTTCTGGATACTATTTTATGATCATAAATAAGCTTCTGTCCAAGTTTGGTACAAATACAGTATAGTTTAAGAAAGTTATTAAAATTTCAAAAACTTTAACCACAGAGTGAATGTAATGTTTCCTGGCAGAAAAACTAAGTCCATTTATAAGTAAAATACGGAAAAAATGGAATTTTATTCTTATAAAATTAACTTCTGCATACTATCTTATGAACACATACAAGCTTCTGTCCGAGTTTGGTAGAAATCCAGTTTAGTTTAAGAAAGTTATTTAAATTTCAAAAACTTTGAAAGCATGTTTCAATAGATAGACCATCTAACATTATAGTACTATCTTACTACACAATAAAAACCAATTATACCAAGCAAGTTTCAATAGATAGACCATCTAACATTATAGTACTATCTTACAACACAATACAAACCAATTATACCAAGCATGTTTCAATAGATAGACCATCTAACATTATAGTACTATCTTACTACACAATAAAAACCAATTATACCAAGCATGTTTCAATAGATAGACCATCTAACATTATAGTACTATCTTACTACACAATAAAAACCAATTATACCAAGCATGTTTCAATAGATAGAACACCTAACATTAGAGTACTATCTTACTACACAATAAAAACCAATTATACCAAACATATTTCAATAGATAAACCATCTATCATTATAGTACTATCTTACTACACAATAAAAAACCAATTATACCAAGCATGTTTCAATAGATAGACCATCTAACATTATAGTACTATCTTACTACACAATAAAAACCAATTATAACAATCATGTTTCTATAGATAGACCATCTAACATTATAGTACTATCTTACTACACAATAAAAACCAATTATATAATACCAAGCATGTTTCAATAGATAGAACATCTAACATCATAGTACTATCTTACTACACAATAAAAACCAATTATACCAATCATGTTTCTATAGATAGACCATCTAACACTATAGTACTATCTTACTACACAATAAAAACCAATTATACCAAGCATGTTTCAATAGATAGACCATCTAACATTATAGTACTATCTTACTATGCAATAAAAACCAATTATACCAAGCAAGTTTCAATAGATAGAACCTCTAATAGCATAGTACTATCTTACTATGCAATAAAAACCAATTATACCAAACATGTTTCAATAGATAGACCATCTAACATTACAGTACTATCTTACTACACAATAAAAACCAATTATACCAAGCATGTTTCTATAGATAGACCATCTAACATTATAGTACTATCTTACTACACAATAAAAACCAATTATACCAAGCATGTTTCAATAGATAGACCATCTAACATTTTAATGCAGGCTTAACGTTTTTCTTAATTCTCATTGGTTAATCCCATAATTTGCATAGCATCAATTCCACGGTTGAAATGTCATCGGGTATTTGAAGCCGTATCACATATATTCCTACGCGTTTATTTACAAACAAAATGGAAGACCAATCTGAGTATTTGTACGATAGCGAGGAAAATGAACTTTTAGGGCAGTTGATTATGCCAGACTTTGAGCTGAAGTCAGATGTGCTGGAAGAAATGGAAACAGAAGTATCCCAAAGCGATGAGGAACTCACCGAGGCAATTCATGCCATTGAGGAGACGGAAAGTCATGAATCTCCCGAAACAACAGCACTGTCAGCAGACGACGTACATGTATCTGTACCAGCCATGGAAATACAACAAGAAGTAACAAGCAGATTCGCAAAACTTGACAATGATGCGTTGGAAAAAATCATTTGTGAAACAGAGAGTACTTCAACAAAAAGATATTCAAGCGTAGGTGTCAATTCTAAAAAAAGCAGAATCGTACAGTGTATGATCTGCACAGCTTTATCCCAAATTCCATATCCTATATCTTTTTCTTTTTATATAGCAAACACCTTTCTTTTCAGTCTCTCCAAAATAACACACATATAAAATATATACAAACCTAAAACATTTATTTCATAACAAGGCAAATAAAGAATAATAATTTTGTTGGACAAAGAAGTTTCTGAATTTTTTTTTAAAGACTGACATAAATACACATCTTGAGATCTAAGTACTAGTACATGTACCTTCAATAAATTTTTGTATCAAGAAGGAAAGTTTTTACTTGCAAAAATTCAAATTAAAACAAAAAATTTATGTATATATCCAAATCTCGACAGAAAAATGGTTGTGCAGGGCCACTAAGCAATCTGCCCATTTTGCACCAGCAAAACCATACAATATAACGCTTAGGCGGGGAATCGAACCCCGGTACACAACCTTTTTTCTGCATATCTTTTATATCTTTCAGTCTTCAAGGAACATAAAATCAGTTCTTTACAATACTGTAAATTCAGAAATTATTGCGACAAGTGCGACAGGGTTATAATCATAATAATTTAAAATTGGATTTTGAAATTCTTTATATGATCTCAACAAGTTTTTTTTCAATATCGCAAAAATAAGAAACACATTTTAGTCTTAAATGATAAAATCGCAATTTTAAATAAACGCAATAATTTCTGAATTTACTTTATTCCAATACTGCCTTAGAGTTATAAGAAATAACAGGATTGTACTTTGAAAATTACTGCTGTCAATTGCCACTTACACAGTCTTAAATCTAGAAGACAACTGCATTGTATTTTCAAGATCTGACGGCATCAATTGGGGATTTGATGGTCGCAAATTATGTTTACTGGCGACGCGTTGGCGCAGACAGTAAACAGGTATTTGCGACCACCAAATACCGAATTCATGCTGTCGGAGCTTTAAATTTAGGAGATAACTGTATTGTATTTTAAACTCTGACAGCATCCATTGGGGATTTGATGGTTGCAAATTAAGTTTACTGGCGACGCGTAAGCGGAGACAGTAAACAGGTATTTGCGACCATCAAATCCCCAATTGATGACGCCTGAGCTTAAAATACAATTAATTAATTATCGGTTGATAATTGTCTCATAATCATTAGCAATCATACTCGTCTCCTTATCTTCATATTAAAAGTGGCCATCAATTTGCAAAATACATTGTTAAAAATTAGACACAGATATTATATAAACAGTGCTTAGGAGATAAAAAAGAGGGACGAAAGATATCAAAGGGACAGTCAAACTCATGAATCTAAAACAAACTGACAACGCCATGGTTAAAAATTAAAAAGACAAACAATAGTACACATGGCACAATATAGAAAAACAAAGAATAAACACGAACCCCACCAAAAGCTAGGGGTAATCTCAGGTGCTCAATAAGGGTAAGCAGAACTGCTCCATACGTGGCACCCGTTGTGATGCCTGTGTGATATCAAATCTGATAAATAGTCTTATTCGGTAGGTCACATTCATGAAAGGGAAGGGAATTGTAGTTACGACGTAAGAAACATATCTGATATCATTTGTGAAACTGTATTTTAATCACCAATTCATGCTGTCAGATTTTCTAAAAAATTGTTATGTTTATTCTAATAAAATTTGCAGACAGAAAACAAAGTCAAATCAAGCACTTAAAATTTAAAAATACTGTTCTAAATATCAAGCTCTGACGGCATTAATTGGTAATTTGATGGTCGCAAATAAGGTGTACTGGCGTACCTTGACAGAGACAGTAAACCGGTGTCATATGGTATTTTGAACCCCCTAAAAATTGAACCCGGGGTCAAAATACCATGCGGTAAAATGACCCCGGGGTCATTATACCGCATGGTATTTTGAACCCCCTGCGGTATATTGAACCCCCCTGTTTTTAAGAAATAGTATTGCAGATAATCTAATTTACAATTTATTGGCTATATTATTTTTTTTTTTAGAGGTTATGAGTAGGGGGTTCAATATACTGCAGGGGGGTCAAAATACCATGGCTATATAAAATTTTGCAAAATATCTTTTCCAGTATGCCAAATACATATAAACTACTTATTGGAGTACTATAACTATGTGAAGGAGTTAGAATAACTTGGATTTTTGAAATTCAAGGTCTATAGTAGGGGGTTCAATATACCGCAGGGGGGTCAAATTACCATGGCTAATTAAAATTTTCAAAATATTGAGATTTTCACTGGTCGTATAAAGCTGCACCCTGCGGAGCATCTGGTTTAAAATGTTTATTAAAAGCTATGATTAAATGATTTTTAATTTCACTCTTAATCAGAGCTGCAGCAGCAAGATGTCGTATGAAGAGGAAGAACTGGATAATGAATTTAGAGAAAAGGGGTTCAGATTTACAACAAAACAACAACATAGTACAGGTTGGTGTAGATCATATTCTTTTAAAATATTATTATTTTTATTCCAAAAAATCTTGTAGCTCATTTTTTTTTAGACACATTGTTCTCGAAAATACGAAATCAAAATTTAATAAAATTAATATTTAATCATTAATTTAAAAAAACAACTTATGATCCTTATCAAAATAATTAATGCATTTTTATTTAAAAAAAAAAGAAATCTAAAAAAAACAGGTTCTTAAAAACAAGGCATTTAGAGTTTGTTTTACTTTCGATGACTTTTTACTTAAAAAGATCTTAAAAATATGTTAAATTATCAATTTGTGTTTCCTGTGGTTAACATACATGGCAATTTCCTCCAAGATTGTATTGTATTTACATTATATTAAAACTTAGATTTTTCTCCTAAATTGAATGTATAATGTCCTATTCCATTATGGATGCATAGGTCTGCTTTACTTCCTTGAAAATGGTCTAAATTGTGTATTCCGATCAGCTTTTGGACCCTTTGATGTTTCTAGTGGTCAGGTAAGAGTAACACAAATTCTAAATTCATGTACGAAGGGAGGGGGTTCATATGCTGCCCTCAACTTTAGAAGTTGTGTTATGCTTAAATTCTTAAAATACTTAGTTCACAAGTAAACTAAATGAGATACCACGTTTTTTTTCAACAAATTTTATAATTTTGAAAAAAAAAAAAAATCGAAAAAAGGGGGGTGGACCATACCCAGAGTGATGATTTTTCATTTTGTACAAGTCTATCTTCATTTACTATATATTTTTGTTTAAAATTAACAAATGCGTGTCAGAATTGCACATATAAATGGAATATTTTAGCTTTTTAAGTTACTAAATGTTTGATTATTCATCTGATTGTTAATCTGAATTTTGGTGAAAATTGACAATTTTTGACTAAAATTTTTTTTTTAAAGAAAAAAAAACGCACGACTTTCTTTTTATTTTATGAATATATACAATGTGGTCTTTCAAAATTTGTCAATGACATTTCATGGTATTGTTGGTCTTGGGAGATAAACAGATTTAAAATTTAGGAGTTTTTGAAATTTTTCATTTTCGAAATTTTTAAATGGTTGCTATGAATACAAACTATTTAGTAAATTCACAATTTTAATGTTTTTGTATAGTTTGGGTTTTTTTTTGTCAATACTGTAAATATACATATTGTTTGTATTGATTAACAATATTTCTATGGGACTTTAAATTCCCTTATTTTATATTTTCAAAAAGGGTCTTTTTTCACATATTCAAGCAAAATGTTGATTTGATGGTTACCATGGCAACGGGCATAATACAGGGGAAATAAAGACAGACTTTTACTCATCTACCAAAGTTCTTATGTTATAGGGCAAAAAAAATTACTTCTGTGACATGTCAGGAATCACCTTCTGCATGATTTTTACAAAGACAGGTACTTAACAGGACTCTACTGGGGCAATATTCTGTTAACTTCAAATGGGTAATTCATTCATAACAATCATAACAAATATAACTCATTGTTGGTTTTTGAAACAGATTGATGCTTTAAAAACTTTAAACCTAGACTAAGATCTGCTAAGCAAGAAGGTTCACACTGAAATGTCTGGTTGGTTTTATTAAGTCACCAAAACGGAGTTTTGGGGACTTTATGTTTTTGTTCGGTTTCTTATTATTATGGCACCCTCAACGGAGTTGGGGTGACATATTGTTATTCTACGTTTCTTTTTTTTCTTATTATGGCACCCTAAACGGAGTTTGGGTGACATATTGTTATTCTTCGTTTCTTTTTTTCTTATTTTTAATATTATTTTTCTTCCACTTTTTTGTCCAGGCAATTTCTCGGAACTGTATGGACCAATGTCAATGGAACTTTACAATAATGTTAACCACCATGTGCAGATTTGCAAATAAGGGTTGGCACCACCAAGATGGCTGCCGTTACCATGGAAACTGGTAAAATGCGAAAAAAATCAGTTTTTTGTTTTTGTGAACTGTTTGGATATGCTATATCTCAGAATCATTATATTTTAATACAATGTAGGTGCCCACTATATCCACATGTTGGATGATTTTGGTGATCATTGGAACTACTATGTTGCCATGGGAACAACACCAAAAATTTCAAAATTCTCAAAATGCTCCAAACTTCAGGAAACTTCACAGTAATGATGAGCAACATTGGAAGATGTGGAATTTGGCGTTGGAATTTCCAAAATATCTCTTGTTACCATGGAAACAATGCAAAAAGGTTAAAACTTTGAATTTTCACAGAACATTCCAGAACATCAATGTTAAATTTATTCTAGAGACATAAAATGGTATATGATTGTGGAGGGAAACAATTGCAGCAGGGGGTTGACTTTGGAATATTCAAAATGGCCGCCGTTACCATGGAAACAGCAAAAATATGAAAAACTTCAAAATGCTTTAAATTTAATGAAACTTATAACAAATGTTGCCTTGCTTGTGTAGAATTGACTTTTGAGTTTGGAATTTTCAAAATGGCCGCCGTTACCATGGAAACAGCAAAAATATCCAAAATTTCAAAATGCTTCAAACTTAATGAAACTTTGCAAAAATGTCACTAGACATCTGTAGATGCAGTATTTGACTTTGGAATTTTCAAACTGGCTGCCGCTCACCTGGCAATGGGGGAAGGGTGCCATCCGTTATTGCTAGCAATTACAAATCTAGTTATGGCACCCTCAACGGAGTTGGGGTGACATATTGTTATTCTACGTTTCTTTTTTTTCTTATTTTTCTTCCACACATTTTTGTCCAGGCGATTTCTCGAAATCCAATGGACCAATATTGATGGAACTCTACTATAGTGAGGACCCCCAGATCAAGTTGTGCACGAAGCATGGAATGGTTTAAGATGGCTGCCGTTACCATGGAAACAGAACAAATGTGAAAAAATCCAGTTTTTTGTTTTGGTGAACTATTTGGATATGCTTTATCTTAGAATCATTATATTTTAATACAATGTAGGTGCCCGCTATATACAGGTGTTGGATGATTTTGGCACTCATTGGAACTACTATGTTGCCATGGAAACTACTCCAAAAATTTCAAAAATCTCAAAATGTTCCAAACTTAATGAAACTTCACAGTAACGATGAGCAACATTGGAAGATGTCGAATTTGGCGTTGGAATTTCCAAAATCGCTGTTGTTACCATGGAAACAAGTATTATTGCAAGAGAACACGGAAGAGATAATTTGATATTAGATAATTTACGCAAATCTATAACTAAAGAGATCGACATACTCGAAGCTGGAGAAGGAGTCACATATTCAGACAGATTGTACGCTACTGCATTTTTCATGGGTACGCAATCACATTCATACAAGAGCAAATTCACAGACACACATCAGAAGACAAATACACGAACATGTATTATCTGTTCAGGTGAGCACTATCCGACGGAGTGCTCTGAAGTAACAGACGCAAGCGCTAGAAATCAAATCGTAAAACAGAAACAGTTATGCTTTAACTGTTTAGGGTCACACCGAGTGGCCGTATGCAAGTCTACTAAACGATGTAAAAAGTGTAACGGAATGCATCATACTAGCATATGTAGAGGCAAAGAGGTAATTCCAGGTACGACACCGGAGCATACAACACAACAGTCATCAGTAAACAAAGTTGAAACACCAAACGAGACTAGAGTAATGTATTCATCACAACAGAATCACAACATTCTCCTGAAAACAGCAATTGAACCAGTTGTATATAACGACCAAGAAGTAGAATGTAACATCTTATTTGACGAGGGAGCACAGTGTTCTTTTATAACTCAGAAACTAGCTGATCAATTAGAAATAAAACCCACAGAAAAAATAAGCATTCAACTGTCTGCGTTCGGAGATTTATCTCAGAAAGTTCGTAACTTAGACACTGCAACAATACAACTACAGACCGACACAGGAGAAAAGGTGCATATTAATACACTTATTGTTCCAGAAATTGCCGTCCCAATTAAGAACAATATTTCCCTGACTACAAGGAGCTTGCCACACTTAAGAGAACTTAAACTTGCACATTCTATGCAAAGTACAGAACGTTTCGTAATTGACTTTCTCATAGGCGCCGACCACTATTGGGACATTCTCGAGGACAAAGTAATTAGAGGAAACGGACCCACCGCTGTTCAGTCAAAGATCGGATATCTATTATCGGGACCGATCAATAGAAACATCAACCAGCCATCAACAGTTCTTGTAAACGTCATCGCACACAAGAACACAACTATTGATAACGAGAAAGGCAATTCCAAAGAAGGGTTGTCTCAGAAACATAACCATCAAGATGATGTACCTTCAGGTATGATCGTTACCAAAAGAAGACCCTTTGCGGAAAACATCAAAGGAAGTGACTATCTACCAAGACCGTCCGAACGAACACACCCTCAACTGGTGGAGTCAAGAAGCCACATAGATACAGGACAGAAACTTATAATGAAAGAAATTTACAGCTGAGCCTGAAATTACCGTGTGTGCTAGTAGGAACATCCATGAATGGACTAAAAGATAAACTGTAATTGTGTTCAGTCAAGGTTAAGGAACTAGATTATTTTATTTGAGATGGACAATAATTTTAAATTATTTATCTGTATTGTGAATTTTACATTTGTTTAATTGTCGTTACATATTTCACTTTTGTCGGCCCCCAGAATGTCGGAAAATACGCGAAGTACTAACATTACGTTATGGTAACGTTGTTACCATAACCCTATACTGTGTGACGTTATATTATATGCATTAGCTATCACAACGATTAAACGTATAGAAAACACAACGCATGATTTACTTAGATTATTCAACAATGCCTGAACCTTAATTTCTACTGAATTATGTGAACGTAAGCCAAAACAATATTTAATCGACCCCTACCCCCAATTTGGATAGCCAGACGCCAATATTGACCATACCTACCCCGGATCTGTTCACCCTAGAGACCAAACTGAGCATGTAATTGGTCTATACAAGGTGTCATTTTTACCTTAAAGGCCTTGGCTAACTTTAACATGTGTTTTCCAACATAAATAGGTGCTTCATTTGGCGGAAAACACGAAAAACCATCATAAAAGCCAAGAAAACCAACATAAAGGCAAATATCAATTATGGTAAAAAAACTTCCCCCAGCACCGCCCAGACATGCCATTGAGGTATATTATAGCTCAAACTAATGCTAAGGGTGTTTAATACATGCCTGGATCTTTATTTATACTGAAATATGTGAACGTAAGCCAAAAAAATATTTAATCGACCCCTACTCCCAATTTGAATCGCCAGACGCCAATATTGAGCATACCTATACTCCGGATCTTTTCACCCTAGAGACAAAACTAAGCATGTCATTGGTCTATACAAGGTATCATTTTTACCTTAAAGGCCTTGGCTAACTTTAACATGTGTTTTCCAACATAAATAGGTGCCTCATTAAGCGGAAAACACGAAAAACCATCTTAAAAGCCAAGAAAACCAACATAAAGGCAAATATCAATTATAGTGAAAATCTTCCCCCAGCTCCGCCCAGACATGCCATTGAGGTATATTATATCTCAAACTAATGCTTAGGGTGTCTACTACATGCCTGAATCTTTATTTATACTGAAATATGTGAACGTAAGCCAAGACAATATTTAATCGACCCCTACCCCCAATTTGGATAGCCAGACGCCAATATTGACCATACCTACCCCGGATCTTTTCACCCTAGAGACAAAACTGAGCATATCATTGGTCTATACAAGGTGTCATTTTTACCGTAAAGGCCTTGTCTAACTTTAACATGTGTCTTCCAACTTAATAAGGTGCCTCATTAAGCGGAAAATATAAAAAACCATCATAAAAGCCTAGAAAATCAACATAAAGGCAAAAAATCAATTATAGTGAAAATCTTCCCCCAGCACCGCCCAGACATGCCATTGAGGTACATTATAGCTCAAACTAATGCTAAGGGTGTTTACTACATGCCTGGATCTTTATTTCTACTGAAATATGTGAACGTAAGCCAAAAAAATATTTAATCGACCCCTACTCCCAATTTGAATCGCCAGACGCCAATATTGAACATACCTACCCCGGATCTTTTCACCCTAAAGACAAAACTGAACATGTCATTGGTCTATACAATGTGTCATTTTTACCTTAATGGCCTTTGCTAACTTTAACATGTGTTTTCCAAAATAATAAGGTGCCTCATTAAGCGGAAAACACGAAAAACCATCATAAAAGCCAAGAAAACCAACATGAAGGCAAATATCAATTATAGTAAAAATCTTTTTTTATTTGATTCGATTAAATATTTGTTTGGCTTATGTTCACATATTTTAGTATAAGTAAAGATTCAGGCATGTAGTAAAAACCCTTAGCTTTAGTTTGAGCTATAATATAACCCAATGGCATGCCTGGGCGGTGCTGAAGGAAGATTTTCACTCTAATGGATATTTGCCTTTATGTTGGTTTTCGAGGCTTTTATGATGGTTTATCCTGTTTTCCGCTTAATGAGGCACCTATTTATGTTGGAAAACACATCTTAAAGTTAGCCAAGGCCTTTACGGTGAAAATTATACCTTGTATAGACCAATGATATGCTCAGTTTGGTCCCTAGGATGAAAAGATCCGGGGTAGGTATGGTTAATATTGACGTCTGGCTATCCAAATTGGCGGTAGGGGTCGATTAAATATTTTGTTTGCTTACGTTCACATATTTTAGTATAAGTATAGTTTCAGGCATGTAGTTAACACCCTTGGAATTATTTAGAGCTATAAAATAACCCAATGGCATGCCTGGGCGGTGCTGGGGGAAGATTTACACTCTTATGGATATTTGCCTTTATGTTTGTTTTCGAGGCTTATATGATGGTTATCGAGTTTTCCGCTTAATGAGGAACCTATTTATGTTGGAAAACACATCTTAAAGTTAGACAAGGCCTTTACAGTGAAAATAATACCTTGTATAGACCAATCATATGCTCAGTTTGGTCCCTAGGGTGAAAAGATCCGGGGTATGTATGGTCAATATTGGCGTCTGGCTATCCAAATTGACGGTAGGGGTCGATTAAATATTTGTTTGGCTTACGTTCACATGTTTTAGTATAAGCAAAGATTCGGACATGTAGTAAACACCCTTAGCATTATTTTGTGTTATAATATAACCCAATGGCATGCCTGGGCGGTGCTGGGGGGAAATTTTCACTCTTATGGATATTTGCCTTTATGTTGGTTTTCGAGGCTTATATGATGGTTTATCGTGTTTTCCGCCTAATGAGGAACCTATTGATATGCTCAGTTTGGTCCCTTAGATGAAAAAATCCCGGGAAGGTATGGTCAATATTGGCGTCTGGCTATCCAAATTGGGGGTGGGGTCGATTAAATACTTGTTTGGCTTATGTTCACATATTTTAGTATAAGTAAAGATTCAGGCATGTAGTAAAAACCCTTAGCTTTAGTTTGAGCTATATATAACCCAATGGCATGTGCGGTGGTGGATCACTCTGATGGATATTTGCCTTTATGTTGGTTTTCGAGGCTTTTATGATGGTTTATCCTGTTTTCCGCTTAATGAGGCACCTATTTATGTTGGAAAACACATCTTAAAGTTAGCCAAGGCCTTTACGGTGAAAATGATACCTTGTATAGACCAATGATATGCTCAGTTTGGTCCCTAGGATGAAAAGATCCGGGGTAGGTATGGTCAATATTGGCGTCTGGCTATCCAAATTGGCGGTAGGGGTCGATTAAATATTTTGTTTGCTTACGTTCACATATTTTAGTATAAGTATAGATTCAGGCATGTAGTTAACACCCTTGGAATTATTTAGAGCTATAAATTAACCCAATATCATGCCTTGGCGGTGCTGGAGGAAAATTTTTATTCTTATGGATATTTGCCTTTATGTTGGTTTTCTAGGCTTTTATGATGTTTTATCGTGTTTTCCGCTTAATGAGGAACCTTTTTATGTTGGAAAACACATCTTAAAGTCAGCCAAGGCCTTTACGATGAAAATGACACCTTGTATAGACCAATGATATGCTCAGTTTGGTCACTAGGGTGAAAAGATCCGGGTTTGGTATGGGACCTATGCGAAGTCAATAATAAAAGTAGTTTCTTCATCGGAGTTATTTCTTTCCAATATTCTATTTAATTATTAGTATTGTATCAAAAAAGGACAATAATATGTTTTTCATTTGTCACTTGTTATTTAAGGTAACTTTGTGTCTTTATTTTTCGAACACCACTTTCATATGACCTTTCTTCTTAAAAGGGTAAGGCGTAAGGCAAATTTCTTGATTCATTATTCCGCTTTTAAGATGGTGAGTTTTCCTTTATTAGCAAACTATGCATGTCTTTCATTACTGATTGGATATGCCTTGTTATTCAAATAAACATTTTTGTGTAAATAACTAAAGAACAATCTATGCTTCAATATGAAAATATATGCTAGTGCGTATAAGCAATTAATTATCTATATACTACACTATTATATTAGTAAAATCCTTATCATTAATGGCAGCATTATGCTTTATATGAATGAAGGTTAAAATTCATGCAACTAAAATTGATAAACATAAGTTGGTCTTTGCCTTAAGGTTGATAATTTTTTGATAAATAAAAGGGACCTTTGGGTGAATAAAATAAGTAAATATGGGACCTTTGGGCGAATTCAAAAATAAAAAATAGTTTCTTCATCGGAACTATTTCTTTCCAATATTCTATTTAATTATTAGTATTGTTTCAAAAATGGACAATAATATGTTCTTCATTTGTCACTTGTTATTTAAGGTAACGTTGTGTCTTTATTTTTCGAACACCACCTTCATATTTTCTTTCTTTTTTAAAAGGGTAAGGCGTAATGCAAATTTCTTGATTCATTGTTCCGCTTTCAAGATGGTGAGTTTTCCTTTATTAGCAAATTCTCCAGGTCTTCCATTTCTGATCGGATATGCCTTTGTATTTAAATAAAAACATTTTGATGTAAACAACTTAAGAACAATCTGTGCTTAAATATGAAAATATATTCTAGTGCGTATAAGAAATTAATTATCTATATACCACACTATAATATTAGTAAAATGCTTATCATTAATGGCAGCATTATGCTTTATATGAAAGAAGGTTAAAATTCATGCAACTAAAATTGATAAACATAAGTTGGTCTTTGCCTTAAGGTTGATAATTTTTTAATAAATAAAAGGGACCTTTGGGTGAATAAAATAAGTAAATATTAGACCTTTGGGCGAATTCAAAAATAAAAAATCGTTTCTTCATCGGAGTTATTTTTTTTCAATATTCTATTTAATTATTAGTATTGTATCAAAAAAGGACAATAATATGTTCTTCATTTGTCACATGTTATTTAAGGTAACTTTGTGTCTTTATTTTTCGAACACCACTTTCATATGACCTTTCTTCTTAAAAGGGTAAGGCGTAAAGCAAATTTCTTGATTGATTGTTCCGCTTTCAAGATGGTGAGTTTTCCTTTATTAGGAAACTCTGCATGTCTTTCATTACTGATTGGATATGCCTTGTTATTCAAATTAACATTTTTGTGTAAATAACTAAAGAACAATATATGCTTTAATATGAAAATATATTCTAGTGCGTATAAGTAATTAATCATCTATATACTACACTGTTATATTAGTAAAATCCTTATCATTAATGGCAGCATTATGCTTTATATGAAAGAAGGTTAAAATGCATGCAACTAAAATTGATAAACCTAAGTTGGTCTTTGCCTTAAGGTTGATAATTGTTTGATAAATAAAAGGGACCTTTGGGTGAATAAAATAAGTAAATATGGGACCTTTGGGCGAATTCAAAAATAAAAAAAATAGTTTCTTCATCGGAGTTATTTCTTTCCAATATTCTATTCAATTATTAGTATTGTATCAAGAAAGGACAATAATATGTTCTTCATTTGTCACTTGTTATTTAAGGTAACGTTGTGTCTTTCTTTTTCGCACACAAACTTTATATGACCTTTCTTCTTAAAAGGGTAAGGCGTAAGGCAATTTTCTTGATTTATTTTTCCACTTTCAAGATGGTGAGTTTTCCTTTATATGCAAAATCTCCATGTTTTCCATTTCTGATCGGATATGCCTATGTCATTAAATACAACATTTTTGTGTAAATAACTTAAGAACAATATATGCTTCAATATGAAAATATATTCTAGTGCGTATAAGCAATAAATTATCTATATACTACACTACTATATTAGTAAAATGCTTATCATTAATGGCAGCATTATGATTTATATGAAAGAAGGTTAAAATTCATGCAACTAAAATTGATAAACATAAGTTGGTCTTTGACTTAAGGTTGATAAGTGTTTGATAAATAAAATGGACCTTTGGGTGAATAAAATAGGTATATATGGGACCTTTGGGCGAATTCAAAAATAAAAAATAGTTTCTTCATCGTAGTTATTTCTTTCCAACATTCTATTCAATAAGAAGTATTGTATCAAGAAAGGACAATACTATGTTCTTCATTTGTCATTTGTTATCAAAGGTAACGTTGTGTCTTTTTTTACCGCACACAAACTTTATATGACCTTTCCTCTTAAAAGGGTAAGGCGTAAGGCAATTTTCTTGATTTATTGTTCCGCTTTCAAGATGGTGAGTTTTCCTTAATTAGCAAAATGTCCATGTTTTCCATTTCTAATCGGATATGCCTTTGTATTTAAATACAACATTTTTGTGTAAATAACTTAAGAACAATCTTTGCTTCAATATGAAAATTATATTCTAGTGCATATAAGCAATTAATTATCTATATACTGCACTATTATATTAGTAAAATGCTTATCATTAATGGCAGCATTATGCTTTATATCAAAGAAGGTTAGATGTCATGCTACAAAAATTATTGTCCTTTTTTGATACAATACTATCTATTTTCGGAATCCTCTAGGTTTATCCATGGATTGTTACTATAAATTGCCCACTAACCCCTACTTTTTTGCATAATTTTATAACATAAAGTTTTAAAAAAGCCATATTTTAAAATCGCATAAAATCTTTGTTATCATTTCATAGTTTTTTATACGACTGGGACGGGACGTATTATGGCATACCGTTGTCCTGCCTTCGTCCACACTTCGGACAATAACCCCAAAACACTTTCCCTTATTTCCATGAAACTTAAGTGAATTGTTTATATCTATTGATATAAGCTCCCTTTCGTTTTTTTTTTAATTTCAGATTTTAAGTTTTGGATTTATGGGGCTTTATTCATAAAAAAGGGGGATTTTCAACACCTCGGACAATAACTCAAAAGGTCTTTCACCAATGTCCATGAAACTTTGGTGAATTGTTTATATCTATTGATGTAAGCTCCTTTTTGTTTTTTTTTTAATTTCAGATTTTAACATTTGGATTTATGGGGCTTTATTCATAAAAAAGGGGGATTTTTAACACGTCGGACAATAACTCAAAAAGGCTTTCACCAATGTCCATGAAAACTTTGGTGAATTGTTTATATCCAGTGGCGGATCCTGGAGGTGGTCCCACGGCGCACCGGACCACCCCCATGACGAACCTCAATTTTTTTTAAAGTGTCTATTTTTTCAATAACTAGCTAATTGACAAATTAACACTTAAGATTAATCCTTTCATCGCACTAATTGGTTATGGATACCTGGAGGTGTCACAATGATAGAATACGGATCAATGCGTTTCACATGTATACATGTATGATAATGAAAATTACACATGGATACGTGTCACGTGTTGTTGGACAAGAAGGACGCACCTTGAGAAGCTCTCGAGAAATTCACAGATTTTTCACAGACAGATATTTTATCTACCTAAGTGTATAGCACCCCGCACCAATTTCATTCACCAAAGTTTCAGTCCTTCTTTTTCCATCGTTATTTTAATCCCAGTTGTACATTATCCCATTTTATTTGAAATTTTTCTGCCACATCCCAGTAGCCGTGCTCCCGCCATTGGCCGCCATTGTGGTTTTTTGTGTGTTTTTTTTTATTGTTTGGGACTTTTTGACAAGCCAACTGTGTCTTATTGTATTAAACTATTGTGTATATATAATAAATAATCTCAATATAAATTAATTATTAATTTTTTCCGCAGGTTTTTCTTTTTTCTTTTTTTTTTTTAAATTTGTTGTTCATGTCGTTGAGTAAAATTATCAAATTTGGCAACAAGAGCCTAGATCCACCTCGAGGTCGGAGAACACACAGACCCGTTATTTTAGCAGATAGCAAAGGTACCAAACTCCAGAGCCAGTTTGTACACTCACAACAAAGCAACATAACTTGGTGGTGTCAAAGAGGCAGGACCATACAACAATCCATAGCCTGGCTCAAAGCAAACCTTGATACTGAGATTCAACTTATTGGTGACATTTGGCTCTTCGTCTGGATTGGTACATGCAACCTTACCTCCATTGACAAAAACACCAGATATATTTCACTCTCCTCTTTCAACAACACAGAAACTATTCAGCAAATAACTCAAGGTTATAAAGAAATCATCGATCTCCTGGCGAAATACCCAAACTGTAGAGTAACCTTCCTTGAAACGCCATTTTATTCTATCCTCAATTGGAACACCAAACAACACCACAAAGATCCAACTGTATTCTCGGAACAAGAGCACATTCTAGAACAACAAGTGATCTCTCTCAACAAAGAAGTAAAGGCAATCAACACCTCTCTTCATTCACATTCTCCAGACTTTAATAACGATCTTTACAGAACTTCAAAATACAGATCCTCAAAGCATAAAGGCTCTACAAAACAAAGAAAATTCTTTAATATTTCTCTGTACCCGGACGGCATTCATCCAGATCCAGCACTAGCAAAAGCTTGGCTGCGTAAAATTCTGCAACAAATCTTCATTAACTGTTGGTCGTCTCAGTGATTTGTATTTACACTTGTAACCTACTTCTCAAGAATACAATTTAACTGAACATTAAAATTTTTTCTCATTATTGTAGTTCAAATTTATATCTGGTTGTACTGATCTTTGATTATTATAAATTTTCTTTCTTTTTGTGTCTCTGAGATTTAGTTTAAGATACATATTTTGGGGTACTACATACATTTTTAGTATCTACTACTGGCTATAACTGCTTTCTCTCTATTAATTAAATCTCTGATTATTTATATAAACATAGTAGGCTATTTTGCTGGGGTTTTCTTTTTCTTGTTTTTTTTCTGAGTTACTTAAATTAAATATATTTTTCTGAATACTTTTATTATAAGTAAATCTTATAAACACTTTTCAAAATTTGGATTTTCAGTTAAATCAAACCCTCAAGCCTAGCAGCCAACATTTATCGTTTTAGATTTTAAATTAGAGGCTTAACTCTACCATTTTAAATTAACCACAGATATACAGTTGTATTTTAAGTTTAGTACCTGTATTTGCACATTGTCATATTTTTATACTGTTCTGTTACTCAGGCTTACCATTACTTCCACTTTGTAATATCTTTTATTGCTGTATTTTCTTAGAAATTATATAACCCTCATTTTATTTTTTTAGAGTAGGTCGAGACACATTTTTTATTGATAAATTCTCCTTTTAAATTCCTTTTTTTTATTATTATATTTATTTTATTTTATATCCACTACATCTTATAATTCTTATTTAGATTTATCTAGTTACACAAAGCTTACCAGGCTCTTTTGTTTCATGGTTTAAAATAAAGGGGTGATCTTTGGCACTTCCATATTACTATCCTTACTTTCATTCCATAAACCAGAAATAATTCAAAAAGTTCTATAGATTATTTTTTGTGACTGTCATACCCTTTTTATTTATTTTTTTACTTTTAATTGTTCGACTATATATTCTATAGTTTTATAATCTGACGGGTTAACTGTTTTTTAAAAGATATACCATTTACAAGTGTGTTCTTGTTATTTTGTTTTGTTCTAATCTTTTTGCTTTTCATTGTTTTTTTCAGCAACTGTCCGCTTTCCAGTGTGGTTGTGTAATCTATCCTCAAACTCGCTTACAGTTTAATTGGGTCAGTGTGGTTTTTCCGCGCTATACCTAACCGTTTTTATTTAAGTATAAACCTCTGTCTTGGTCAGTGTGGTTTTCCCGCGCTATACCGAAACAGGGGTTTCAAGTTCCGTCCATCTAGGATTGGTAAGTGTGGTTTTTCCGCGCTAGACCGACCTGGTGGACATTCATATTTCATCTCACCTCCTCGGCTGAAATCCTTTTTCTGGTTTGGTTGCACGATCACATTGGAGAGTCACGACAGTATGTTGCGAAAGATGGAAACCAGAACGTCTAAGAAATCTCAGTCTACCGGAAACCTACTCTCTAAAGAAATTTTAACTATACATGGCAA
Source organism: Mytilus trossulus (assembly GCF_036588685.1). Classification (NCBI taxonomy): domain Eukaryota; kingdom Metazoa; phylum Mollusca; class Bivalvia; order Mytilida; family Mytilidae; genus Mytilus; species Mytilus trossulus. Next base: position 51,384,177 of record NC_086378.1, read on the forward strand.
CAATAGAAACTACACGTTAAACAGACCAAAGGCTTTATAAACAAAAACTTTAAAATGTAAACAGGAACATTTACACTATGAAATGAAAGCTGGAAAAAATTTTGTTATTGAATTCAGCACTGGGGCCTATGAGCTTATTAAAGAAAAAATTCTGCAATTAATTAAATCTCCAGAGTTCAACCTTAGTTTTGTAGTAGTAGAACAGCACGGCGTTGAACTCTCTAACCTGAACATTGACTCCTGCTACAAAATTTTCAATCGCAAAGCAAACAATCAACCAGGCAATCTTCTCAAATTTACCATGAATCTTTATCATACTACAAACAAGATGACCGTTAATGGCGGCAGGGTTGATATTTTCATCAACGACATTTTTGACAAAATATGTGCAGAGATTCAGAATCACTTTACAGAATTGAACATCTGCAACAAAACCATACACTCTCAATTAAGTATCATTAAAGACTCTTTATCCAACATCATACAGAAGGACCTAAAGAGAAACCAGATGGAAGCATTAAAAACAACAGAAGATCAACTCTCAACAGTAGACCTGAATACCAGCGGACTACAACTAGCTGAAAGTGAGGATGGTGAAATATGCCCAAACTGTGAACAAACTGTCCGTACAGAAGGGATCGCTTGTGATTCTTGCAATAACTGGTTCCACTACAAATGTGATGGCCTAACAGAGGACCACATCAACTCCTATCAACAACTAGAATATCACTGTGACCAATGTAACGACGATCTGCTCTATGTAGGAACCACCTTTATTCCACAAACTGATAATAACAATCAAGAGTTACCAATTAATACCTCCAGTTCTGAACCTACTATAAACACTCACGAAACACAGGATCATACTACGGACACACATATGGACTCGCCAGCTCAGAAATCATCTCTGGAATTCCTCACAGACACTTACTTAAATCCCGGTATCACTAGCTGCCACAATCAGACAGCAAACAACTTGGAAAAAGATGACACCATGGTAAAGTCTGTCCTGACTAGTACTTCTAGCGACTCAACTTCTTCAACTAGAAACCCCATTACAGATAGGGCCAAATCAGCAAAGAGAAACAACTCACCTACTTCTAGGTCATCAACCTATCAACGAAAACCAAAGGTTAAGTCTTCTGTTTTAGAGCATGACCAAACACTGATAACACAGAGAACAAGAATTCTTGATTTAGAAAACGAAGTAAATCAACTTCGCACCGTTCTTCAGACATTTAAAGATCACATTAAACACCAAAGTGATCCGGCTGAAATTGATCCCTCACGTCAAAACTCCCACCACAGTTATAGGACTGATGCTAATCCTCATATCAACCCAAGGCATAGGAATGATACAAATTCTCCATTGTCATATCAGCACCTAGATACCTATTACAAGCAAGAGCTAATGGAAAACAGACTACGCATTTTGGAGAATCAAACAGCTCAAAATATGAGCATCAACACTGCTCTAATTACTCAGCTATCTCTTCAGAACAGACCTATGAGCCACTACCATCCTCCTTGTCAGCACAATCTGCTCCAATCGCATTATCCTCCTCAGCAACCAGTACCTTTCATACCTCAGTGGAACTTGCATCCAGCTTACAGCCAAACTCAGTTCTCCAACCATCCAGGCTCTATGCAACATCAACCTCAACCTCAATTTCAAACCAACGCTCATCTAGCAACTGGATACCCAGGTATCCCTCAACAAAATTTGCCACCAACTTATGCCTACTCATCCCAGCAAGTACCGGACTTTCACGGGAACAGGTCACCTCACATACCAACACCTTTTATTCCTCAGCCACATATATATCACAATAATGCATTTAGAACTGATCTAGGTTTTCAACATCCGGCTCCTCATCCTCAACAAAGCTCAGGTCGGTACAACCTCAACTACAAGGCTTTCAACCAGAACTCAACGAGACCTGCTCATAACTCGAACCTTCAAGCAAGAATGGCTAAAATCACACCACAGTCGGTATCAATTGAAACTGGTCAAAGAGGCTGGACAAACAGGAGATACCAACAAAAGAACCAGCTACCTTCTCAACCTTCCTCAAACACAAACATAGGAAGAATGTCAAAGCCACAAAATGAGACTATCACTACTAGCTTCTCTTCACCTCCAATTGACTCAGAAATAGTCAACTACTTAGATCTAGAAATGCACAAAGAACAGGCTGATATCCTTTTGGATCCTTCTCATAGCAACCAAGTCATTACCACAGCTGAAACTCATCATCAGCCAATAGAACACTCACAAAAAACTCAAGTGGCTAGCCATCAAACGTCTTACCAAATCTCTGCTACAGACAATATTCAATCCCCAAATAGAACAGGAATCATCAAGTCAAATTCCCCTTTTCGAAACAACTGCCTCCAGGAGAAACCTCCAGAACAAAAGGAAAATCTGGCATCTCTAGTAGAACCGAGAACATCAGACTAACTACATGTAATATTGAAGGGATAAAATCAAACACATCCTTTCTGCACTCTCTTCTCGGCAATTCCCATATCATATGTCTTCAAGAACACTTCCTCTGAGATCTAAATGGTACTCTCGCTACTAGTAGGAATAACAAACATGACCAGCTTTTGAAAAAATTTGTTTTGGAAATGAACCTATCTACTGTCGGAAATTATGGTGAACAAAAAACATTCTTCCACCATTCAGGACAATCTTCTTCGCAAATTGACTACATACTGACCAAAGGATATTTATTGTAATCATGAGATCTGGGAAAACACATCATCTAATGTCTCCTCGCATGTACCTGTCTCAATGATCACCAATATTGCTGTCCCTCTGCTTGAAAAATTCTCTAATCAAAATAAAAAAACTGTTCAAAGACTGAAATGGAATGAGATTGATGAACAACTATACCGGGATACTATCTCAGAAAAACTATCTGACATAAGGGAAGACAAAACAACCTCAGAGAACATTAAAACTCTGACGTCTATTCTGTTAAAAGCGTCGCATCTGGCAGTCCCATCAAAAATAACCAAGCTAAAAGGTCCAAAATGGAAAGCCTCACCGAAAGTCAGGAAACATCTCAAAACCTGCAAACAATTATATTCTAAATGGAAAGCACTGGGTAAACCAGAAAATCATCAAAGCAAACAAGATCTCAAAAGTGAAAAGAAGAAACTCCGCAGTCAACAGAGACAAGAACAGGCAACTGACAGGAGAAAGCTATATGAGCAAATTATGGACAATCCTTCATCTGAACTCTTCTTCAAACTCATCAATAGAAATAAATCAAAGTCTAAAACGGAAACATCCGGCTTGGAAATTGACGGTAAATTTGACTTCTCTTCCCAAAATCAAAGCCGTGCCTTCGCAAATTACTACGAAGATCTCAGCCTTCCAAAAGAGAACGAATATGACAATGCTTATCTGGAACTCTGCCAAATAAGACAGAAAATAGTTGAGGAAACTTTCAGTCAAAATCTGCCATCAATGGACCCATACACAGAAAAGGAAGTAAAACAAGCAATTGAATTCTTAAACACAGGTAAATCAGCGGACGAACACGGAATATGTGCAGAACATCTTAAATACGCTCAACACACTGTGGTACCAGTGATCACAAAAATCTTCAAAAAATCTTGCAGGAAAGAAAAGTCCCAGTTGACTTCAAATCAGGAATCTTGACGCCAGTCCTAAAAAAGGAAAAAAATCCATCTCTGGTTAACAGTTACCGTGGCATCACTGTGACTCCAGTACTCCCAAAACTACACGAATTCTGCATTCTTGGCAAACTCTTTATCAACTCGGGTACTGACTTACAATTTGGATTTACTGCAGGTCTTTGGCCACTCTTCGCAAGTCTAATAATCTCTGAGTGTAAATGTGAAATAAGCAGTGCATTATCCTTATATCTAGCAACTGTCGACGTCCAATCGGCTTTTGATGTCGTTCAACATACCATTCTTCTTGACAAGCTTCTCGACCGTGGAACACACCCTGATATATGGTTACTAATTAAAGACTTCTACAGCGGTCTCACCTCCAAAGTTAAATGGCAGGGAGAATTCAGTGATAGCTTTAACATCCAACAAGGAGTTAGACAATGGGGTATTCTATCAACCCACTTATATAAAATATTTGTGGAAGATCTTCTTAAAGAACTGGAAGAAAACTCATTAGGCTTTATATTAGGCACAATATACTGTGGCGCACCAACTTGTGCTGATGATGTAGCGCTACTGAGCTCAAATCCAGAAGAACTTCAGGTGATGCTTAATATTCTACAGAGATATGCGAACCAACACCAGTATACTATTCACCCGACTAAATCCAAAATTATCCACTATAATAAATCATCAAAAAATCCCGAGCCTTACTCCTGGAACATGTCGGGAAAGGAAATTTCTGCTTCTGAAGAAACGGTACATCTGGGTATAAAACGAACAACGAGAAAGGAATGTGATCTCAACATAGAGGATCGCATCAAATCTGCAAGAAGAACCAAGTATGCTCTCAGGTCTGCACGGAACCAACGGCTTAAATCCCAAAATCTCCGTTACAATATACAAAAGCTATGTATTACCTAGACTCTTGTATGGCTTGGAAGTCCTTTGGAATAATGGTACTGTGGCCTATAGACATAGTGTCAGAGTCAATCAATCACAGTCAGATGATTTATCCTGTAACGGTAATGATACCTTGACCAATAGAAATGGCGTCAGAGTAAATCTGTCACAGTCAGATGATTTATCCTGTGCCACTAGTGGTACTGTGGCCAATAGACATAGTGTCAGAGTCAATCAATCACAGTCAGATGATTTATCCTGTAACGGTAATGATACTGTCACCTATAGACATGATGTCAGAGTAAATCTATCACAGTCAGACGATTTATCGTATAGACATAGTGTCAGAGTCAATCTATAACAGTCAGATGATTTATCCTGTAACAATAAAGATACTGTGACCTATAGACATAGTGTCTGAGTCAATCTATCACAGTCAGATGATTTATCCTGTAACAAAAATGGTACTGTGGCCTATAGACGTGGTGTCAGAGTCAATCTATCACAGTCAGATGATTTACCCCGTAATAATAATGATACTTTGACCTAAAGACATAGTGTCAGAGACAATCTATCACAGTCAGATGATTTTTCCTGTAACAATAAGGATACTGTGGCCTATAGGCATGGTATCAGAGTCAATCTATCACAGTCAGATGATTTATCCTGTACTACTAGTGGTACTGTGGCCAACAGACATAGTGTCAGAGTCAATCTATCACAGTCAGATGATATATCCTGTAACAATAATGATACTGTGACCTATAAACATGGTGTCAGAGTTTATCTATCACAGTCAGATGATTAATCCTGTAACAATAATGATACTGTCACCTACACACATGATGTCAGAGTCAATATATCACATTCAGATGATTTATCCTGTAACAATAAGGATACTGTGACCTATAGACATAGTGTCAGAGTCAATCTATCACAGTCAGATGATTTATCCTGTAACAAAAATGGTACTGTGGCCTATAGACTTGGTGTCAGAGTCAATCTATCACAGTCAGATGATTTATCCCGTAATAATAACGATACTGTGACCTATAGACATGGTGTCAGAGTCAATCTATCACAGTCAGATGATTTATCCTGTAACAATAATGATACTGTGACCTATAGACATAGTGTCAGAATCAATCTATCACAGTCCGATGATTTATCCGGTAACAATAAGGATACCTTGACCAATAGAAATGGTGTCAGAGTAAATCTATCACAGTCAGATGATTTATCTTATACCAATAATGGTACTTTGGCCAATATACATAGTGTGAGAGTCAATCTATCACAGTCAGATGATTTATCCTGTAACAATAATGATACTGTGACCTATAGACATACTGTCAGAGTCAATATATCACAGTCAGATGATTTATCCTGTAACGATAAGGATACCGTGACCTATAGACATAGTGTCAGAGTCCATCTATCACAGTCAGATGATTTATCCCGTTATAATAATGAAACTGTGACCTATAGACATGGTGTAAGAGTCAATCAATCACAGTCAGGTGATTTATCCTGTAACGGTAAGGATACTGTCACCTATAGACATGATGTCAGAGTCAATCTATCACAGTCAGACGATTGATCCTGTAACAATGATGATAATGTGACCCATAGACATAGTTGTCAGAATCAATCTATCACAGTCAGATGATTTATACTGTAACAATAATGATACTTTGACCTATAGACATAGTGTCAGAGTCAATCTATCGCAGTCAGATGATTTATCCTGTAACAAAAATGGCACTGTGGCCTATAGACGTGGTGTCAGAGTCAATCTATCACAGCCAGGTGATTTATCCTGTAGCAATAATGGTACTGTGGCCTATAGACATAGTGTCAGAGTCAATTTATCACAGTCAGATGATTTATCCCGTTATAATAATGAAACTGTGACCTATAGACATGGTGTAAGAGTCAATCTATCACAGTCAGATGATTTATCCCGTATCAATAATGATACTGTGACCTATAGACATGGTGTCAGAGTCAATGTATCACAGTCAGATGATTTATCCTGTAACAATAATGATACCTTGAACAGAAGAAAAGGCGTCAGAGTAAATATATCACAGTCAGATGATTTATCCCGTACCACTAGTGGTACTGTGGCCAATAGACATAGTGTCAGAGTCAATCTATCACAGTCAGATGATATTTCATGTATTAATGATGATACTGTCACCTATAGACATGATGTCAGAGACAATCTATCACAGTCATACGATTTATCCTGTAACAATAATGATACTGTGACCTATAGACATAGTGTCAGAATCAATCTATCACAGTCCGATGATTTATCCTGTAACAATAATGATACCTTGACCAATAGAAATGGTGTCAGAGTAAATCTATCACAGTCAGATGATTTATCTTGTACCATTAATGGTACTTTGGCCAATATACATAGTGTGAGAGTCAATCTATCACAGTCAGATGATTTATCCTGTAACAATAATGATACTGTGACCTATAAATATACTGTCAGAGTCAATATATCACAGTCAGATGATTTATCCTGTAACAATAAGGATACTGTGACCTATAGACATAGTGTCAGAGTCAATCTATCACAGTCAGATGATTTATCCTGTAACAAAAATGGTACTGTGGCCTATAGACTTGGTGTCAGAGTCAATCTATCACAGTCAGATGATTTATCCCGTAATAATAATGATACTGTGACCTATAGACATGGTGTCAGAGTCAATCTATCACAGTCAGATGATTTATCCTGTAACAATAATGATACCTTGACCAATAGAAATGGTGTCAGAGTAAATCTTTCACAGTCAGATGAGTTATCTTGTACCAATAATGGTACTTTGGCCAATATACATAGTGTGAGAATCAATCTATCGCAGTCAGATGATTTATCCTGTAACAATAATGATACTGTGACCTATAGACATACTGTCAGAGTCAATATATCACAGTCAGATGATTTATCCTGTAACAATAAGGATACCGTGACTTATAGACATAGTGTCAGAGTCAATCTTTCACTGTCAGATGATTTATCCTGTAACAAAAATGGTACTGTGGCCTATAGACGTGGTGTCAGAGTCAATCTATCACAGTCAGAGGATTTATCCCGTAATAATAATGATACTGTGACCTATAGACATGGTGTCAGAGTCAATCTATCACAGTCAGATGATTTATCCCGTATCAATAATGATACTGTGACCTATAGACATCGTGTCAGAGTCAATATATCACAGGCAGATGATTTATCCTGTAACAATAATGATACCTTGAACAAAAGAAAAGGCGTCAGAATAAATATATCACAGTCAGATGATTTATCCTGTACCACTAGTGGTACTGTGGCCAATAGACATAGTGTCAGAGTCAATCTATCACAGTCAGATGATATATCATGTAACAATAATGATACTGTGACCTATAGACATGGCGTCAGAGTCAATCTATCACAGTCATATGAGTTATCTTGTAACAATAATGATACTGTCACCTATAGACATGATGTCAGAGACAATCTATCACAGTCATATGATTTATCCTGTAACAATAATGATAATGTGACCTATAGACAATGTGTCAGAATCAATCTATCACAGTCCGATGATTTATCCTGTAACAATAATGATACCTTGACCAATAGAAATGGTGTCAGAGTAAATCTATCACAGTCAGATGATTTATCTTGTACCAATAATGGTACTTTGGCCAATATAAATAGTGTGAGAGTCAATCTATCACAGTCAGATGATTTATCCTGTAACAATAATGATACTGTGACCTATAGACATACTGTCAGAGTCAATATATCACATTCAGATGATTTATCCTGTAACAATAAGGATACTGTGACCTATAGACATAGTGTCAGAGTCAATCTATCACAGTCAGATGATTTATCCTGTAACAAAAATGGTACTGTGGCCTATAGACTTGGTGTCAGAGTCAATCTATCACAGTCAGATGATTTATCCCGTAATAATAATGATACTGTGACCTATAGACATGGTGTCAGAGTCAATCTATCACAGTCAGATGATTTATCCTGTAACAATAATGATACTGTGACCTATAGACATAGTGTCAGAATCAATCTATCACAGTCCGATGATTTATCCTGTAACAATAAGGATACCTTGACCAATAGAAATGGTGTCAGAGTAAATCTATCACAGTCAGATGATTTATCTTGTACCAATAATGGTACTTTGGCCAATATACATGGTGTCAGAGTCAATCTATCACAGTCAGATGATTTATCCTGTAACAATAATGATACTGTGACCTATAGACATACTGTCAGAGTCAATATATCACAGTCAGATGATTTATCCTGTAACAATAAGGATACCGTGACCTATAGACATAGTGTCAGAGTCCATCTATCACAGTCAGATGATTTATCCTGTAACAAAAATGGCACTGTGGCCTATAGACGTGGTGTCAGAGTCAATCTATCACTGTCAGGTGATTTATCCCGTTATAATAATGATACTGTGACCTATAGACATGGTGTCAGAGTGAATCTATCACAGTCAGATTATTTATCGCGTAACAATAATGATACTGTGACCTATAGACATGGTGTCAGAGTCAATCTATCACAGTCAGATGATTTATCCTGTAACAATAATGATACATTGACCAATAGAAAATGGCGTCAGAGTAAATCTATCACAGTCAGATGATTTATCCTGTACTACTAGTGGTACTGTGGTCAATAGACATAGTGTCAGAGTCAATCTATCACAGTCAGATGATTTATCCTGTAACAAAAATGGTACTGTGGCCTATAGAAATGGTGTCATAGTCAATCTATCACAGTCAGATGATTTATCCTGTAACAATAATGATACTGTGACCTATAGACATAGTGTCAGAATCAATCTATCACAGTCCGATGATTTATCCTGTAACAATAATGATACCTTGACCAATAGAAATGGTGTCAGAGTAAATCTATCACAGTCAGATGATTTATCTTGTACCAATAATGGTACTTTGGCCAATATACATAGTGTGAGAGTCAAACTATCACAGTCAGATGATTTATCCTGTAACAATAATGATACTGTGACCTATAGACATACTGTCAGAGTCAATATATCACAGTCAGATGATTTATCCTGTAACAATAAGGATACCGTGACCTATAGACATAGTGTCAGAGTCCATCTATCACAGTCAGATGATTTATCCTGTAACAAAAATGGCACTGTGGCCTATAGACGTGGTGTCAGAGTCAATCTATCACTGTCAGGTGATTTATCCCGTAATAATAATGATACTGTGACCTATAGACATGGTGTCAGAGTGAATCTATCACAGTCAGATTATTTATCGCGTAACAATAATGATACTGTGACCTATAGACATGGTGTCAGAGTCAATCTATCACAGTCAGATGATTTATCCTGTAACAATAATGATACCTTGACCTATAGAAAATGGCGTCAGAGTAAATCTATCACAGTCAGATGATTTATCCTGTACCACTAGTGGTACTGTGGTCAATAGACATAGTGTCAGAGTCATCCCATCACAGTCAGATGATTTATCCTGTAACAATAATGATACTGTCACCTATAAACATGATGTCAGAGTCAATCTATCACAGTCAGATGATTTATCCCGTAACAATAATGATACTGTGACCTATAGACATGGTGTCAGAGTCAATCTATCACAGTCAGATGATTTTTCCTGTAACAATAATGATACCTTGACCAAAAGAAATGGCGTCAGAGTAAATCTATCACAGTCAGATGATTTATCCTGTACCACTAGTGGTACTGTGGCCAATAGACATAGTGTCAGAGTCATCCCATCACAGTCAGCTGATTTATCCTGTAACAAAAATGGTACTGTGGCCTATAGAAATGGTGTCATAGTCAATCTATCACAGTCAGATGATTTATCCTGTAACAAAAAAGGCACTGTGGCCTACAGACGTGGTGTCAGAGTCAATCTATCACAATCAGGTGATTTATCCTGTAGCAATAATGCTACTGTGGCCTATAGACATAGTGTCAGTGTCAATTTATCACAGTCAGATGATTTATCCCGTAATAATAATGATACTGTGACCTATAGACATGGTGTAAGAGTCAATCTATGACAGTCAGATGATTTATCCCGTAACAATAATGATACTGTGACCTATAAACATGGTGTCAGAGTCAATCTATCACTGTCAGATGATTTATCCCGTAATAATAATGATACTCTGACCTATAGACATGGTGTCAGAGTCAATCTATCACAGTCAGATGATTTATCCTGTAACAATAATGATACCTTGACCAATAGAAATGGCGTCAGAGTAAATCTATCACAGTCAGATGATTTATCCTGTACCACTAGTGGTACTGTGGCCAATAGACATAGTGTCAGAGTCAATCTATCACAGTCATCTGATTTATCCTGTAACAATAATGATACTGTCACCTATAGACATGATGTCAGAGACAATCTATCACAGTCAGATGATTTATCCTGTATTAATAATGATACTGTGGCCTATAGACATGGTGTCAGAGTTAATCTATCACAGTCAGATGATTTATCTTGTACCAATAATGATACTGTCACCTATAGACATGATGTCAGAAACAATCTATCACAGTCAGATGATTTATCCTATAACAATAATGATACTGTGACCAATAGAAATGGTGTCAGAGTCAATCTATCACAGTCAGATGATTTATCCCGTAATAATAACGATACTGTGACCTATAGACATGGTGTCACAGTCAATCTATCACAGTCAGAATATTTATCCCGTAACAATAATGATACTATGACCTATAGACATGGTGTCAGAGTCAATCTATCACAAGTCAGATGATTTATCCTGTAACAATAATGATACTGTGACCTATAGACATGGTGTCATAGTCAATCTATCACAGTCAGATGATTTATCCTGTTACAAAAATGGCACTGTGGCCTATAGACGTGGTGTCAGAGTCAATCTATCACAGTCAGGTGATTTATTCTGTAGCAATAATGGTACTGTGGCCTATAGACATAGTGTAAGAGTCAATTTATCACAGTCAGATGATTTATCCCGTAATAATAATGATACTGTGACCTATAGACATCGTGTAAGAATCAATCTATCACAGTCAGATGATTTATCCCGTAACAATAATGATACTGTGACCTATAGACATGGTGTCAGAGTCAATCTATCACAGTCCGATGAATTATCCTGTAACAATAATGATACTGTGACCTATAGACATATTGTCAGAGTCAATATATCACAGTCAGATGATTTATCCTGTAACAATAAGGATACTGTGAGCTATAGACATAGTGTCAGAGTCAATCTATCACAGTCAGATGATTTATCCTGTAACAAAAATGGTACTGTGGCCTATAGACTCGGTGTCAGAGTCAATCTATCACAGTCAGATGATTTATCCCGTACTAATAATGATACTGTGACCTATAGACATGGTGTCAGAGTCAATCTATCACAGTCAGATGATTTATCCTGTAACAATAATGATACTGTGACCTATAGACATAGTGTCAGAATCAATCTATCACAGTCCGATGATTTATCCTGTAACAATAATGATACCTTGACCAATAGAAATGGTGTCAGAGTAAATCTATCACAGTCAGATGATTTATCTTTACCAATAATGGTACTTTGGCCAATATACATAGTGTGAGAGTCAATCTATCACAGTCAGATGATTTCTCCTGTAACAATAATGATACTGTGACCTATAGACATACTGTCAGAGTCAATATATCACAGTCAGATGATTTATCCTGTAACAATAAGGATACCGTGACCTATAGACATAGTGTCAGAGTCCATCTATCACAGTCAGATGATTTATCCTGTAACAAAAATGGCACTGTGGCCTATAGACGTGGTGTCAGAGTCAATCTATCACTGTCAGGTGATTTATCCCGTAATAATAATGATACTGTGACCTATAGACATGGTGTCAGAGTGAATCTATCACAGTCAGATTATTTATCGCGTAACAATAATGATACTGTGACCTATAGACATGGTGTCAGAGTCAATCTATCACAGTCAGATGATTTATCCTGTAACAATAATGATACCTTGACCAATAGAAAATGGCGTCAGAGTAAATCTATCACAGTCAGATGATTTATCCTGTACCACTAGTGGTACTGTGGTCAATAGACATAGTGTCAGAGTCATCCCATCACAGTCAGATGATTTATCCTGTAACAATAATGATACTGTCACCTATAAACATGATGTCAGAGTCAAATATCACAGTCAGATGATTTATCCCGTAACAATAATGATACTGTGACCTATAGACATGGTGTCAGAGTCAATCTATCACAGTCAGATGATTTTTCCTGTAACAATAATGATGCCTTGACCAAAAGAAATGGCGTCAGAGTAAATCTATCACAGTCAGATGATTTATCCTGTACCACTAGTGGTACTGTGGCCAATAGACATAGTGTCAGAGTCAATCTATCACAGTCAGATGATTTATCCTGTAACAAAAATGGTACTGTGGCTTATAGAAATGGTGTCATAGTCAATCTATTACAGTCAGATGATTTATCCTGTAACAAAAATGGCACTTTGGCCTACAGACGTGGTGTCAGAGTCAATCTATCACAATCAGGTGATTTATCCTGTAGCAATAATGCTACTGTGGCCTATAGACATAGTGTCAGTGTCAATTTATCACAGTCAAATGATTTTTCCCGTAATAATAATGATACTGTGACCTATAGACATGGTGTAAGAGTCAATCTATGTCAGTCAGATGATTTATCCCGTAACAATAATGATACTGTGACCTATAGACATGGTGTGAGAGTCAATCTATCACTGTCAGATGATTTATCCCGTAATAATAATGATACTCTGACCTATAGACATGGTGTCAGAGTCAATCTATCACAGTCAGATTATTTATCCCGTAACAATAATGATACTCTGACCTATGGACGTGGTGTCAGAGTCAATCTATCACAGTCGGATGATTTATCTTGTAACAATAATGATACCTTGACCAATAGAAATGGCGTCAGAGTAAATCTATCACAGTCAGATGATTTATCCTGTACCACTAGTGGTACTGTGGCCAATAGACATAGTGTCAGAGTCAATCTATCACAGTCATATGATTTATCCTGTAACAATAATGATACTGTCACCTATAGACATGATGTCAGAGACAATCTATCACAGTCAGATGATTTATCCTGTAACAATAATGATACTGTGGCCTATAGACATAGTGTCAGAGTCTATCTATCACAGTCAAATGATATATCCTGTAACAATAATGATACCGTGACCTATAAACATGGTGTCAGAGTTAATCTATCACAGTCAGATGATTTATCTTGTACCAATAATGATACTGTCACCTATAGACATGATGTCAGAAACAATCTATCACAGTCAGATGATTTATCCTATAACAATAATGATACTGTGACCAATAGAAATGGTGTCAGAGTCAATCTATCACAGTCAGATGATTTATCCCGTAAAAATAACGATACTGTGACCTATAGACATGGTGTCACAGTCAATCTATCACAGTCAGATGATTTATCCCGTAACAATATTGATACTATGACCTATAGACATGGTGTCAGAGTCAATCTATCACAAGTCAGATGATTTATCCTGTAACAATAATGATACTGTGACCAATAGACATAGTGTCAGAATCAATCTATCACAGTCAGATGATTTATCATGTAACAATAATGATACTTTGACCTATAGACATAGTGTTAGAGTCAATCTATCACAGTCAGATGATTTATCCTGTAACAAAAATGGTACTGTGGCCTATAGACATGGTGTCATAGTCAATCTATCACAGTCAGATGATTTATCCTGTTACAAAAATGGCACTGTGGCCTATAGACGTGGTGTCAGAGTCAATCTATCACAGTCAGGTGATTTATTCTGTAGCAATAATGGTACTGCGGCCTATAGACATAGTGTCAGAGTCAATTTATCACAGTCAGATGATTTATCCCGTAATAATAATGATACTGTGACCTCTAGACATCGTGTAAGAGTCAATCTATCACAGTCAGATGATTTATCCCGTAACAATAATGATACTGTGACCTATAGACATGGTGTCAGAGTCAATCTATCACAGTCCGATGAATTATCCTGTAACAATAATGATACCTTGACCAAAAGAAATGGCGTCAGAGTAAACATATCACAATACTGTGAGCTATAGACATAGTGTCAGAATCAATATATCACAGCCAGATGATTTATCCTGTAACAATAAGATACTTCGACGTATAGACATAGTATCAGAGTCCATCTATCACAGTCAGATGATTTATCCTGTAACAAAAATGGTACTGTGGCCTTTAGACGTGGTGTCAGAGTCAATCTATCACTGTCAGGTGATTTATCCCGTAATAATAATGATACTGTGACATATAGACATGGTTTCAGATGGAATCTATCACAGTCAGATTATTTATCGCGTAATAATAATGATACTGTGACCTATAGACATGGTGTCGGAGTCAATCTATCACAGTCAGATGATTTATCCTGTAACAATAATGATACTGTGGCCTATAGACATAGTGTCAGAGTCTATCTATCACAGTCAAATGATATATCCTGTAACAATAATGATACTGTGACCTATAAACATGGTGTCAGAGTTAATCTATCACAGTCAGATGATTTATCTTGTACCAATAATGATACTGTCACCTATAGACATGATGTCAGAAACAATCTATCACAGTCAGATGATTTATCCTATAACAATAATGATACTGTGACCAATAGAAATGGTGTCAGAGTCAATCTATCACAGTCAGATGATTTATCCCGTAATAATAACGATACTGTGACCTAAAGACATGGTGTCACAGTCAATCTATCACAGTCAGATTATTTATCCCGTAACAATAATGATACTATGACCTATAGACATGGTGTCAGAGTCAATCTATCACAAGTCAGATGATTTATCCTGTAACAATAATGATACTGTGACCTATAGGCATAGTGTCAGAATCAATCTATCACAGTCAGATGATTTATCCTGTAACAATAATGATATTTTGACCTATAGACATAGTGTTAGAGTCAATCTATCACAGTCAGATGATTTATCCTGTAACAAAAATGGTACTGTGGCCTATAGACATGGTGTCATAGTCAATCTATCACAGTCAGATGATTTATCCTGTTACAAAAATGGCACTGTGGCCTATAGACGTGGTGTCAGAGTCAATCTATCACAGTCAGGTGATTTATTCTGTAGCAATAATGGTACTGTGGCCTATAGACATAGTGTCAGAGTCAATTTATCACAGTCAGATGATTTATCCCGTAATAATAATGATACTGTGACCTATAGACATCGTGTTAGAGTCAATCTATCACAGTCAGATGATTTATCCCGTAACAATAATGATACTGTGACCTATAGACATGGTGTCAGAGTCAATCTATCACAGTCCGATGAATTATCCTGTAACAATAATGATACCTTGACCAAAAGAAATGGCGTCAGAGTAAACATATCACAATACTGTGAGCTATAGACATAGTGTCAGAATCAATCTATCACAGCCAGATGATTTATCCTGTAACAATAAGATACTTTGACGTATAGACATAGTATCAGAGTCCATCTATCACAGTCAGATGATTTATCCTGTAACAAAAACGGTACTGTGGCTTTTAGACGTGGTGTCAGAGTCAATCTATCACTGTCAGGTGATTTATCTCGTAATAATAATGATACTGTGACATATAGACATGGTTTCAGATGGAATCTATCACAGTCAGATTATTTATCGCGTAATAATAATGATACTGTGACCTATAGACATGGTGTCAGAGTCAATCTATCACAGTCAGATGATTTATCCTGTAACAATAATGATACCATGACCAATAGAAATGGCGTCAGAGTAAATCTATCACAGTCAGATGATTTATCCTGTACCACTAGTTGTACTGTGGCCAGTAGACATAGTGTCAGAGTCAATCCATCACAGTCAGATAATTTATCCTGTAACAATAATGATACTGTCACCTATAGACATGATGTCAGAGTCAATCTATCACAGTCAGATGATTTATCCCGTTACAATAATGATACTGTGACCTATAGACATGGTGTCAGAGTCAATCTATCACAGTCAGATGATTTTTCCTGTAACCATTATGATACCTTGACCAAAAAAAATGGCGTCGGAGTAAATCTATCACAGTCAGATGATTTATCCTGTACCACTAGTGGTACTGTGGCCAATAGACATAGTGTCAGAGTCAATCTATCACAGTCAGATGATATATCCTGTAATAATAATGATACTGTGACTTATAAACATGGTGTCAGAGTTAATCTATCACAGTCAGATGATTTATCTTGTAACAATAATGATACTGTCACCTATTGACATGATGTCAGAGACAATCTATCACAGTCAGATGGTTTATCCTATAACAATAATGATACTGTGACCTGTTGACATAGTGTCAGAATCAATCTATCACAGCCAAATGATTTATCCTGTAACAATAAGATACTTTGACGTATAGACATAGTGTCAGAGTCCATCTATCACAGTCAGATGATTTATCCTGTAACAAAAATGGTACTGTGGCCTATAGACATCGTGCCATAGTCAATCTATCACAGTCAGATGATTTATCCTGTAACAAAAATGGTACTGTGGCCTATAGACGTGGTCTCAGAGTCAATCTATCACTGTCAGGTGATTTATCCCGTAATAATAATGATAATGTGACCTATAGACATGGTTTCAGAGTGAATCTATCACAGTCAGATTATTTATCGCGTAACAATAATGATACTGTGACCTATAGACATGGTGTCAGAGTCAATCTATCACAGTCAGATGATTTATCCTGTAACAATAATGATACCTTGACCAATAGAAATGGCGTCCGAGTAAATCTATCACAATCAGATGATTTATCCTGTACCACTAGTTGTACTGTGGCCAATAGACATAGTGTCAGAGTCAATCCATCACAGTCAGATGATTTATCCTGTAACAATAATGATACTGTCACCTATAGACATGATGTCAGAGTCAATCTATCACAGTCAGATGATTTATCCCGTACCAATAATGATACTGTGACCTATAGACATTGTGTCAGAGTCAATTTATCACAGTCAGATGATTTATCCTGTAACCATTATGATTCCTTGACCAAAAGAAATGGATTCAGAGTAAATCTATCACAGTCAGATGGTTTATCCTGTACCACTAGTGGTACTGTGGCCAATAGACATAGTGTCAGAGTCAATCTATCACAGTCAGATGATATATCCTGTAATAATAATGATACTGTGACTTATAAACATGGTGTCAGAGTTAATCTATCACAGTCAGATGATTTATCTTGTAACAATAATGATACTGTCACCTATAGACATGATGTCAGAGACAATCTGTCACAGTCAGATGGTTTATCCTATAAGAATAATGATACTGTGACCTGTTGACATAGTGTCAGAATCAATCTATCACAGTCAGATGATTTATCCTGTAACAATAATGTTACTGTGGCCTAAAGACGTGGTGTCAAAGTCAATCTATATCTGTCAGTTGATTTATCCCGTAATAATAATGATACTGTGACCTATAGACATGGTGTCAGAGTCAATCTATCACAGTCAGATTATTTATCCGTAACAATAATGATACTGTGACCTATAGACATGGTGTCAGAGTCAATCTATCACAGTCAGATTATTTATCCGTAACAATAATGATACTGTGGCCTATAGACATGGTGTCAGAGTCAATCTATCACAGTCAGATGATTTATCCTGTAACAATAATGATACCTTGACCAATAGAAATGGCGTCAGAGTAAATCTATCACAGTCAGATGATTTATCCTGTACCACTAGTGGTACTGTGGCCAATAGACATAGTGTCAGAGTCAATCCATCACAGTCAGATGATTTATCCTGTAACAATAATGATACTGTCACCTATAGACATGATGTCAGAGTCAATTTATCACAGTCCGATGAGTTATCCCATAATAATAATGATACTGTGACCTATAGACATGGTGTCAGAGTCAATCTATCACAGTCAGATGATTTTTCCTGTAACAATAATGATATCTTGACCAAAAGAAATGGCGTCAGAGTAAATCTATCACAGTCAGATGATTTATCTTGTACCACTAGTGGTACTGTGGCCAATAGACATAGTGTCAGAGGCAATCTATCACTGTCAGCTTATTTATCCCGTAACAATAATGATACTGTGACCTATAGACATAGTGTCAGAGTCAATCTATCACAGTCAGATGATTTATCCTGTAACAAAAATGATACCTTGACCAATAGAAATGGTGTCACAGTCAATCTATCACAGTCAGTTGATTTATCCCGTAATAATAATGATACTGTGACCTAAAGACATGGTGTCAGAGTCAATCTATCACAGTCAGATTATTTATCCCGTAACAATAACGATACACTGACCTATAGACATGGTGTCAGAGTCAATTTATCACAGTGAGATGATTTCTCCTGTAACAATGATGATACTGTGACCTATAGACATAGTGTCAGAATCAATCTATCACAGTCAGATGATTTATCCTGTAACAATGATGATACTGTGACCTATAGACATAGTGTAAGAATCAATCTATAACAGTCAGATGATTTATCCTGTAACAATAATGATACTTTGACCTATAGACATATTGTCAGAGTCAATCTATCACAGTCAGATGATTTATCCTTTATAAAAAATGGTACTGTGGCCTATAGACATGGTGTCATAGTCAATCTATCACAGTCATACGATTTATCCTGTAACAAAAATGGCACTGTGGCCTATAGACGTGGTGTCAGAATCAATCTATCACAGTCAGGTGATTTATTCTGTAGCAATAATGGTACTGTGGCCTATAGACATGGTGTAAGAGTCAATCTATCACAGTCAGATGATTTATCCCGTAACAATAATGATACTGTGACCTATAGACATGGTGTCAGAGTCAATCTATCACAGTCAGCTGATTTTTCCTGTAACAATAATGATACCTTGACCAAAAGAAATGGCGTTAGAGTAAATCTATCACAGTCAGATGATTTATCCTGTACCACTAGTGGTACTGTGGTCAATAGACATAGTGTCAGAGTCCATCTATTACAGTCAGATGATATCTCCTGTAACAATAATGATACTGTGACCTATAGACATGATGTCAGAGTTAATCTATCACAGTCAGATGATTTATCCTGTAACAAAAATGGCACTGTGGCCTATAGATGTGGTGTCAGAGTCAATCTATCACAGTCAAGTGATTTATTCTGTAGCAATAATGGTACTGTGGCCTATAGACATAGTGTCAGAGTCAATTTATCACAGTGAGATGATTTATCCCGTAATAATAATGATACTGTCACCTATAGACATGGCGTAAGAGTCAATCTATCACAGTCAGATGATTTATCCCGTAACAATAATGATACTGTCACCTATAGACATGATGTCAGAGACAATCTATCACAGTCAGATGGTTTATCCTATAAGAATAATGATACTGTGACCTATAGACATTGTGTCAGAATCAATCTATCAGAGTCCGATGATTTATCCTGTAACAATAATGTTACTGTGGCCCATAGACATGGTGTCAAACTCATTCTATATCTGTCAGTTGATTTATCCCGTAATAATAATGATACTGTGACCTATAGACATGGTGTCAGAGTCAATCTATCATAGTCCGATGATTTATCCTGTAACAGATAATGATACCTTGACCAATAGAAATGGTGTCAGAGTAAATCTATCACAGTCAGATGATTTATCTTGTACCAATAATGGTACTTTGGCCAATATACATAGTGTGAGAGTCAATCTATCACAGTCAGATGATTTATCCTGTAACAATACTGATACTGTGACCTATAGACATACTGTCAGAGTCAATATATCACAGTCAGATGATTTATCCTGTAACAATAAGGATACTGTGACCTATAGACATAGTGTCAGAGTCAATCTATCACAGTCAGATGATTTATCCTGTAACAAAAATGGTACTGTGGCCTATAGACTTGGTGTCAGAGTCAATCTATCACAGTCAGATGATTTATCCCGTAATAATAATGATACTGTGACCTATAGACATGGTGTCAGAGTCAATCTATCACAGTCAGATGATTTATACTGTAACAATAATGATACTTTGACCTATAGACATAGTGTCAGAATCAATCTATCACAGTCCGATGATTTATCCTGTAACAATAATGATACCTTGACCAATAGAAATTGTGTCAGAGTAAATCTATCACAGTCAGATGATTTATCTTGTACCAATAATGGTACTTTGGCCAATATACATAGTGTGAGAGTCAATCTATCACAGTCAGAAGATTTATCCTGTAACAATAATGATACTGTGACCTATATACATACTGTCAGAGTGAATATATCACAGTCAGATGATTTATCCTGTAACAATAAGGATACTGTGACCTATAGACATGGTGTCAGAGTCAATCTATCACAGTCAGATGATTTATCCCGTAACAATAATGATACTGTGACCTATAGACATGGTGTCAGAGTCAATCTATCACGGTCCGATGATTTATCCTGTAACAATAATGATGCCTTGATCAAAAGAAATGGCGTCAGAGTAAACCTATTACAGTCAGATGATTTATCCTGTACCACCAGTGGTACTGTGGCCAATAGACATAGTGTCAGAGTCAATCTATTACAGTCAGATGATATCTCCTGTAACAATAATGATACTGTGACCTATAGACATGATGTCAGAGTTAATCTATCACAGCCAGATGATTTATCCTGTAACAATAATGATACTTTCACCTATAGACATGATGTCAGAGACAATCTATCACAGTCAGATGATTTACCCTGTAACAATAATGATACTATGACCAATAGAAATGGTGTCAGAGTAAATCTATCACAGTCAGATGATTTATCCTGTAACAAAAATGGTACTGTGGCCTATAGACTTGGTGTCAGAGTCAATCTATCACAGTCAGATGATTTATCCCGTAATAATAATGATACTGTGACCTATAGACATGGTGTCAGAGTCAATCTATCACAGTCAGATGATTTATCCTGTAACAATAATGATACTGTGACCTATAGACATAGTGTCAGAATCAATCTATCACAGTCCGAGGATTTATCCTGTAACAATAATGATACCTTGACCAATAGAAATGGTGTCAGAGTAAATCTATCACAGTCAGATGATTTATCTTGTACCAATAATGGTACTTTGGCCAATATACATAATGTGAGAGTCAATCTATCACAGTCAGATGATTTATCCTATAACAATAATGATACCTTGAACAAAAGAAAAGGCGTCAGAGTAAATATATCACAGTCAGATGATTTATCCTGTACCACTAGTGGTACTGTGGCCAATAGACATAGTGTCAGAGTCAATCTATCACAGTCAGATGATATATCATGTAACAATAATGATACTGTGACCTATAGACACGGTGTAAGAGTCAATCTCTCACAGTCATATGATTTATCATGTAACAATAATGATACTGTCACCTATAAACATGATGTCAGAGACAATCTATCACAGTCATACGATTTATCCTGTAACAATAATGATACTGTGACCTATAGATATAGTGTCAGAATCAATCTATCACAGTCCGATGATTTATCCTGTAACAATAATGATACCTTGACCAATAGAAATGGTGTCAGAGTAAATCTATCACAGTCAGATGATTTATCTTGTACCAATAATGGTACTTTGGCCAATATACATAATGTGAGAGTCAATCTATCACAGTCAGATGATTTATCCTATAACAATAATGATACTGTGACCTATAGACATACTGTCAGAGTCAATATATCACAGTCAGATGATTTATCCTGTAACAATAAGGATACTGTGACCTATAGACATAGTGTCAGAGTCAATCTATCACAGTCAGATGATTTATCCTGTAACAAAAATGGTACTGTGGCTTATAGACGTGGTGTCAGTGTCAATCTATCACAGTCAGATGATTTATCCTGTAACAATAATGATACTTTGAGCTAAAGACATAGTGTCAGAATCAATCTACCACAGTCAGATGATTTTTCCTGTAACAATAAGGATACTGTGGCCTATAGACATAGTGTCAGAGTCAATCTATAACAGTCAGATGATTTATCCTGTAACACTAAGGATACTGTGACCTATAGACATAGTGTCAGAGTCAATCTATCACAGTCAGATGATTTATCCAGTAACAAAAATGGTACTGTGGCCTATAGACGTGGTGTCAGAGTCAATCTATCACAGTCAGATGATTTACCCCGTAATAATAATGATACTTTGACCTAAAGACATAGTGTCAGAGTCAATCTATCACAGTCAGATGATTTTTCCTGTAACAATAAGGATACTGTGGCCTATAGACATAGTGTCAGAGTCAATCTATCACAGTGAGATTATTTATCCCGCAACAATAATGATACTGTTACCTATAGGCATGGTATCAGAGTCAATCTATCACAGTCAGATGATTTATCCTGTAACAATAATGATACCTTGACCAATAGAAATGGCGTCAGAGTAAATCTATCACAGTCAGATGATTTATCCTGTACTACTAGTTGTACTGTGGCCTACAGACATAGTGTCAGAGTCAATCTATCACAGTCAGATGATATATCCTGTAACAATAATGATACTGTGACCTATAAACATGGTGTCAGAGTTAATGTATCACAGTCAGATGATTTATCCTGTAACAATAATGATACTGTCACCTACACACATGATGTCAGAGACAATTTATCACAGTCAGATGATTTATCATATAACACTAATGATACTGTGACCTATAGACATAGTGTCAGAATCAATCTATCACAGTCCGATGATTTATCCTGTAACAATAATGATACCTTGACCAACAGAAATGGTGTCAGAGTCAATCTATCACAGTCAGATGATTTATCCCGTAATAATATTGATACTGTGACCTATAGACATGGTGTCAGACTCAATCCATCACAGTCAGATTATTTATCCCGTAACAATAATGATACTGTGACCTATATACATGGTGTCAGAGTCAATCTATCACAGTCAGATGATTTATCCTACAACAGTAATGATACCTTGGCCAATAGAAATGGCGTCAGAGTAAATCTGTCACAGTCAGATGATTTATCCTGTACCACTAGTGGTACTGTGGCCAATAGACATTGTGTCAGAGTCAATCAATCACAGTCAGATGATTTATCCTGTAACGGTAATGATACTGTCACCTATAGACATGATGTCAGAGTCAATCTATCACAGTCAGACGATTTATCCTGTAACAATGATGATAATGTGACATATAGACATAGTTGTCAGAATCAATCTATCACAGTTAGATGATTTATCCTGTAACAATAATGATACTTTGACCTATAGACATAGTGTCAGAGTCAATCTATCGCAGTCAGATGATTTATCCTGTAACAAAAATGGCACTGTGGCCTATAGACGTGGTGTCAGAGTCAATCTATCACAGTCAGATGATTTATCCCGTTATAATAATGAAACTGTGACCTATAGACATGGTGTAAGAGTCAATCTATCACAGTCAGATGATTTATCCCGTATCAATAATGATACTGTGACCTATAGACATGGTGTCAGAGTCAATCTATCACAGTCAGATGATTTATCCTGTAACAATAATCATACCTTGAACAAAAGAAAAGGCGTCAGAGTAAATATATCACAGTCAGATGATTTATCCTGTACCACTAGTGGTACTGTGGCCAATAGACATAGTGTCAGAGTCAATCTATCACAGTCAGATGATATATCATGTAACAATAATGATACTTTGAGCTAAAGACATAGTGTCAGAGTCAATCTCTCACAGTCATATGATTTATCATGTTACAATAATGATACTGTCACCTATAAACATGATGTCAGAGACAATCTATCACAGTCATACGATTTATCCTGTAACAATAATGATACTGTGACCTATAGATATAGTGTCAGAATCAATCTATCACAGTCCGAGGATTTATCCTGTAACAATAATGATACCTTGACCAATAGAAATGGTGTCAGAGTAAATCTATCACAGTCAGATGATTTATCTTGTACCAATAATGGTACTTTGGCCAATATACATAATGTGAGAGTCAATCTATCACAGTCAGATGATTTATCCTATAACAATAATGATACTGTGACCTATAGACATACTGTCAGAGTCAATATATCACAGTCAGATGATTTATCCTGTAACAATAAGGATACTGTGACCTATAGACATAGTGTCAGAGTCAATCTATCACAGTCAGATGATTTATCCTGTAACAAAAATGGTACTGTGGCCTATAGACTTGGTGTCAGAGTCAATCTATCACAGTCAGATGATTTATCCCGTAATAATAATGATACTGTGACCTATAGACATGGTGTCAGAGTCAATCTATCACAGTCAGATGATTTATCCTGTAACAATAATGATACTGTGACCTATAGACATAGTGTCAGAATCAATCTATCACAGTCCGATGATTTATCCTGTAACAATAATGATACCTTGACCAATAGAAATGGTGTCAGAGTAAATCTATCAGAGAAATATTTTTGTGTCTGGTGGTAACTGTCGGTTCTTAGAGGTGAAATAACCCTAATAGAACATATCTTCCCGTGTCAGCGCTTGACTCAGTGATACCCTGTTACTTATTCGACCCTTATTCGCTTTTAAAACGTGTGTTATGCTTTGCACTTTAAAAAAGAAATATTTTTGTGTCTCTGGTGGTAACTGTTGGTTCTTAGAGGTGAAATTACCCTAATAAAATATATGTACCCGTTTCAGCGCTCGACTGATACCCTGTTACTTATTCTTTCCTTATTCGCTTTTAATGCGCAGGGTATATGTTGCACCTTGAAATAAATCGTTTTTTAATTGTGTTCATTTGTCTGGTGGTAATAATGTGTTCTTATAGATGAAATATCCTTATTAGCGCGTATGTTCCCGTTCCAGCGCTCGGATAATACCCGGTTACTTATTCGTTCTTATTCGCTTTTAATGCGCAGGGTATACGTTGCACTTTAAAATAAATCGTTTTCTAACTGTGTTCATGTCTCTGGTGGTAACAATGTGTTCTTAGAGATGAAATTATCCTATTAGCGCGCATGTACCTGTTCCAGCGCTCGGTTAATATCCTGTTACCTATTTGTTACCTGTTCACTTATAATACGTTTGTTGTACGTTGCACCTTTTAGAAAAGGATTTTCAATTAAGTTCATATCTCTGGTGGTAATAATGTGTTCTTATAGATGAAATACCCCTATTAGCGCTATTATTTTTACTGAATATTGCGGTGGACACGTTGCTTGTTGATGTGTTCTGTGTCATTTTGGTCTCTTGCGGAGAGTTGTCTCTTAAGCAATCATACCACATCTTCACATTTTTATATGTCTTATTACGTATATTTTATGGTCCGACCGTACGCGTATGGTCGGGGTAATTAACACTCTGTTACAGTTTACTTTTTTAAATACTTCTAAACTCTGCATATGGTATGACCGTTCATTAAAAAGACGCTATCATGTAGGTAATTTTATTATTATATTATAATAAAAAGATAAGCTAAATAAAAATAAGAAGTTTCACATAGTTAATTTTACTTAATTGTCAAATTTATAGTAAACACATTTTATACCATGGTCATTACCGATGGTCATTACCGATTTGTTATTACGAGTAAATGGCAATAGGTCGACTAAAAAATTAAATTCCAAAAATTTCTTAATGAACTGTTACATTTATATAAGAAGTCACTGCACTGGAAAGTAACATTCAATTAGTTTATTTAAGTTGTGTTGTGAAGATGGTGTATTGCAGTCATTTTACGATATTTGAGATGTAGAGCTTCTTAAAAACACCGTAGACATCGGAATGGCCAAAGAGCTCGGTATCACTGTATGCAGCTGCAAGAAAGGCTTGTTTTTCACTTGCAAACAAAATGTGTAAATGAAAAGGATCGTGCACCAATTTCTTGCAAATGCAAAAAAGCTGTGTGGAAGTGAATGTCAACCAAGCCTACATGCACGAATGTAACTAGCGATGAAAACTAACTATGGCATCAATATTCAATTTTTACGAAGTTTTTGGATTATAAAATTAAAAAATTGTCATGTTTTTAGATAAAGTTTTTGTATTATTGAAACATTATATACCCTTCCGGAGCACCTGAGATCACCCCTAGTTTTTGTTGGGGTTTGTGTTGTTTATTCTTTAGTTTTCTATGTTGTGTCATGTGTACTATTGTTTTTCTGTTTGTCTTTTTCATTTTTAGCCATGGCGTTGTCAGTTTGTTTTAGATTAATGAGTTTGACTGTCCCTTTGGTGTCTTTCGTCCCTCTTTTATAATGTAATTTGAAAAAAAATATACCTATATGGTCCAAATACTCATATGGTCCGGCCCGTTAATAACCAAACGAGTATTATACTCATATGGTCATGACCATACCCGTATGGTCCAAATACTCATATGGTCCGGAACATATATAATGAACGCATTTATAACCCTTTTGAAACCATAAAGCACATGCATATGTATAAAGAAAATTGCAAAAGATTTATATTTTTTTTTATTAGATACTATAATCAATAACAGATAAGAATAACAATACATTAAATCATTCGAAAACTGTTCATCTCAAAATGTTTACATGTTCAATAAATGTTCAATACTGTTCAATCACAAAATTGACCACTGAGCGTTTTTCAGCTCTATTGTTTTTTTTACTATACATTCAATTTTTACTTGAGGTCAACAATGTTAATTTTAGAACTGTATTTTCTTCAATTTAAGTACCTTGCTTAACTGCAAAAAAGATATGTTTTAGGAAAACAAAGTTCTAAATCACAACTTCGAAGATATTTATAAATATCTTGATCTTGGACTACTTGGTATTTTTTGCAATTTATTTTAATGTTATGATAATGTACTTCAAAGGTTAGTTTTATTTATAGACGAGTTTAAAAAATGCAGAAGAATATAAGCTCTCTAAATATAAAAATGCTGTATATTATATTCCCATGAAGCATTTAAAATAAGAAAAGCAAAACCTGCACCTTGTTGGCATTTTGACTGTCCCTCTGGTATCTTTCGTCCCTCTTTTTTTAGATATCCATGATTTATCCTTATTCTGTACATGGGATTTGAAAACTGACATGTATTCTTTTAACTTGGGACCTCAATCAAAATATTTCCATAGCTTAACTCACCTGGGTCTATAGGTCCAGGCAATAACCTACCAGTTGTACCTTATGAGGACAAAACCTTTGCCGCAGGGATTTTTTTTATAAATTAAATAGGGGAAGTGGTAGGGTCACCCTACCCCAAATTGGCACCTCAATCAACTCCCAAAATCAATCCCAACCTGCCTTTTGTGGTCATAAACTTTGTGTCAAAATTTCATAGATTTCTATTTACTTAAACTAAAGTTATAGTGCGAAAACCAAGAAAATGCTTATTTGGGCCCTTTTTGGCCCCTAATTCCTAAACTGTTGGGACCAAAACTTACAAAATCAATCCAAACCTTCCTTTTATGGTCTTGCTGTTTAAATTGCATAGATTTCTATTTACTTAAACTAAAGTTATAGTGCGAAAACCAAAAGTATTTGGACGACGACGACAACGCCAACGTGATACCAATATACGACCAAAAAATTAAAATTTTTGCGGTCGTATAAAAGAGTTAAAACACTTTACCCATCTTGGTCGTTGGGTCCAAACAACCTTAGGTAATTCCCTATCATTTGTACTTATTGTTGACAAAGCTGTGCCGTAGGGAATTTTTGATAAATTAAAGGTGGGAGGTGGTAACACTACCCAAACTTTAAACCTTATAAAACCTTACCCACCTTGGTCCCATCATTTGAACTAAGTGTGGACAAAACCTTTCCCGAGGGGATTTTTTTTTTATGCATTGCAGAATAAAGGAGGTTGTTTCACCCTACCATAACTTTGGAACTCAACTAAAATGGTCCTACCTTTTACCACCTGGGGATTCGGGTCAAAGCAACCTTAGGCAATTGGCTATTATTGGTACCGTGTGTGGATAAAAGCTTAGCATAAGGTTGTCTTAAACACATTTCATTTACCTTAAACTTCTCATTTCCTCTTGCTAAACTGCATCTGCTATGCTTCTTTAATATGTACACATGTATGAATTTAAATGAAAATTTACACAGTCAAAGCTTATTTGACAAAAATAATCAAAATTATACTAAACCAAAGTGAACCAGAAAGTTGGGCATGGTAAAGACTGTAGTACAGGCACAAATACATCAACTTATATGCATAAGAGCATGTTTCCCTCTTTTTCTTTGAAGTAACCCAGTTTTAACACTGACTGCATAAAATTCAAAATCGCAAAGTTTAAACAAATTTGGTAGAAATACAGGATAGTTAAAGAAAAGTTATTGAAATTTTAAAATCTTTAACCCCAAAGTGAATATTTGTGGACAATGCAACCAACGACAAAAGTCGCAGGCTCAACGAAAACCATGAAAGAGGATCAACATTGATACATAAGGTTTTAACAAGTGAAATAAAATGCAAGTAACAGATGGCACCACCTGGCCAAAATTTAACAATGAACACAAATAGAAAACATTTACATTATTTGATTGTCAAGTCTAAAAATAAACACTGTACTTCAGAATCATAAGTTTACTAATTGTAAATATACTGCATCAACATAATAATACATACTGGTCATATATATATAACGTAACGGTACCCAAATTGCACCTATTAAGCCAAAATAGTAAAAATAATCTAACAGGATTTCCTAGAGACCGTAAACTATTTGTATTTTTATGATTTGATACTATGCACATCTTTCAACATAGGTAAAACTATTTAGATATGCACAAAACGTTCACAGTATTTATCAACAGGTGAAGTGTTTACTAAAAAAGCAAAATGTACTGAAACGTCGCCATGCGACGTCATCAAAACGTCATCTTTTTAAAATGATCAAATACAATATGTTACAAGTATCCATTTAATAAAAAATAAAGAGTAAACATGGAAAAATATCCAATTGTTCAAAATATTTGAAGAAATTAAAAAAAAGCTCTGTTATTAGAATTTTGACAGTGCGAATTTAAGCATGGATGCAATTTGGGTACTCCTCATTTCAGAATCATTGATGGTTTGGAGGTCAGTTTAGACCAATTTTTCTATGATTCCATATGGATTAAA
This sequence comes from Mytilus trossulus, assembly GCF_036588685.1. Taxonomy (NCBI): domain Eukaryota; kingdom Metazoa; phylum Mollusca; class Bivalvia; order Mytilida; family Mytilidae; genus Mytilus; species Mytilus trossulus. Next base: position 51,414,063 of record NC_086378.1, read on the forward strand.
AATGAAATTGGTGTACTTCTATAATAAAGAAGGATACGGCTACAAAATAAACACAGAATGGAAATTTTTGTCTTTATCATAAAAAAACGTAGGTGAAAAAACTGTCAAAATAGGTGCAATTTGGGTACCGTCACGTTATATACACCAAGTGGTCCATAATTTGTATCATGATTACATTAATACTTTGTTCCATTGCATGATTTATACCCATTTGACACAGGCTGTTTTTGTTTTGTTTGATTCATCATTCCTAATAAGGCTGTTAGTTTTCTCGTTTGAATTGTTTTACATTATCTTATCAGGGCCTTTTATAGCTGACTATGCGGTATGGGCTTTGCTCATTGTTGAAGGCCGTACGGTGAGCTATAGTTGTTAATGTTTGTGTCATTTTGGTCTTTTGTGGATAGTTGTCTCATTGGCAATCATACCACATCTTCTTTTTTATATTTGCACATCATTTTTTCCAAGTGTTATATGTCTTAAATTGTATTTTAAACTTAATTATCTTTTTCAATTAGAGCGTTCATTTTTTTGCATACACAGGTCCAAGTTCACTTATTTTCATTCTTCTAAATAATCAAAATTTGTATTCATTGAAATGTATACTAAAGTAATTCAACAGTATAACCAAAATCATATATAAAATAGTGTATAATGATGCAAAGCATGAGCCAATAAAAAACAGTATTGTGCCTGCACAATTTCTACTTTCAGAATGATAAAACAGAAAAAACTATATTGACAATCCTGTGTATTGTTAGCTTAATTTTGTTGTAAAATTTAATATAGAAAATGTGGAAAAATGATGAAAATTTTACAGATCATAACTATCAAACAACATTTTTGCTGTAAAAATAGTCAGTTGGCATTTCAACAACCAGACGTATAGTTTCGTCATTTGATCTAAATAATTTGTTTAATACTCCCGGACAGTTCGCATTTGAATTTCATTATTTCTCAAAAGATCACAATTTGAAGTTCGTTTGTCGTCATTTGAACGCATTTTCGTCACAATTGATATAAATTGCCATCAAAAACTTTGGACATTTCCATTTAAAAAATGACTTGAAATAAGTTCCTGTACTTTACATGATTAAACATATTAATCCTTGTCAACACAAATCACAAAAAAAAAAATCACAGACACTGGATTTCTAATAGTATTTCTTTGTCTTTGGTGTCAATGAGGTTGCACATTAGAGCAACAAAAACTTTTTATTTGTTCACTATAGCACTTGTTGTAAAAACATGAGATTGAATAAGATGCATGGTTGTCTTCTTTGAACAATTAAGTCAAGTATAATTCAATATGTGGAAGACGATCTAGATGATTGAGATAATGAAACAATCACTGCCTATAAGTATAAAACACAGTTGTCAGTGAATGCCTTGTACATGAGAGAGACTATGATCATGATGATATGATGGGATGTATACTGTTACATTCATCTAGATTTAGATATACCTGAAATGAAAAAAAATATATTTGAAGAAGTATTACAACTTTAGTTAAAAGTTAACGATGCAGGATGCAAAGTGAGGAGAAAAGCTCACTTGGCCCTTCGGACCAGGTGAGCTAAAAATGGCAAAGTTTACTTAAAACTACTAATTTAGAAGCAGGTTGTCTGATTCATTTGAAAATGTCAGGGCAGACAGATCTTGTCCTGATTAACAATATTACTCCATGTCAGATTTGATGTAAATGCTTTGGTTTCAGAGATATAAGCCAAATCTACATTTTACCCTTATGTTCTATTTTTAGCTATGGAGGCCATTTTGGTTATATATCTTTTAAACACTTTACCCCAATGATGATTGTGGCCAAGTTTGGTTAAGTTTGGCCCAGTAGTTTCAGAGGAGAAGATTTTTGTAAAAGTTTAGGCTAGGTGAGCTAAAAATAGCCAAATGATTTTGATGAGAGAAACCTGTGTTCAAAACCCATAACAATAAGTTTGTTTCACTTTTTTGTCATAATTCCATAAGATGTATCATCTCAAAGATTAAATGAACCTGCATGTCAAAACGTGGAAGTCGTCAAGTTAAAGTTAAAATAATTTGGAATTTTCTTGTTTCATAAATAATAAAAAAATACAAATCTTCCTTTTGGATATCAAATAGTTATCAAAGGTAACAGGATTATAATTTAGTACGCCAGACGCGCGTTTCGTCTACATAAGACTCATCAGTGATGTTCATATCAAAATATTTATAAAGCCAAACAAGTACAAAGTTGAATAGCATTGAGGATCCAAAATTTCAAAAAGTTGTGCCAAATACGACTAAGGTAATCTATGCCTGGAATAAGAAAATCCTTAGTTTTTCGAAAAATTCAAAGTTTTGTAACAGGAAATTTATTAAAATGACCACATTATTGATATTCAAACAGGAATGCATGACAACTGATGAATTCCAGGAAGACAACTATGAGGATCTGTTTGTGAAATGACAATATAATGTTGTCTTTGTCTGTGGACAAAACTTGGATGAGGATACCATGCATTTTTTGTTTATAACCGTTGAGTAATTATATTTCAAGGATAACGAGACAAAATAGCATACCACTCATATAGCTAGAAATGTGAAACATATTTTTTTTTACATATTTGTGGTCTTGAAAGATATTTTTTACTTTTTTTTCCTACCGACCAACCTGACTTTTTAATGTGAAAAATATGTAAACCAGCAAAATTGAAAAACCCTGGCCTAACAGAAAATATATACAAAATTACACTGACATTTGTATAATATAGACATATATTTGGGAACAAGATTTATAAAGTAAATATCAAACTTTAAATGAATTTATAAAATAAACCATTTTTACTATTTATTTTTTCTGATAATTCCATAATTATAGAATAAATACTTACTTCACCTCTGTTGTCCATAGAGGTCAACATTTGATTAAAATCAATAACAAGGTTATTGAAAGATGGTCGCCCTGATGGATTCTCATGCCAACAGGACTGCATCGTTTTATTAATTTTTTCTGAAGCATATGGAGGTCTGCCCATTCTATGACCTTCTTTTAAAAGTTCAAATAATCTTTCCACAGGTACAGATGGATAAGGATTCCCTCCTAGTGTAAATATCTCCCACAACAATACTCCATAAGACCAACTATGAAAAAAAGATTAAAATTGTAAAGAACAACCCAGTCAGCAGACTAACAGTGGGCCAACGTTGGCAAATGGTCGGCCCGTTGGTCGACCGTTGGTGTTGGCTTTACAACATTGGCCCAATGTTGGCAAATTGTCGGTCCGTTGGTCGCAAGTTTATGTTGGCTGCACAACATTGGCTCAACGTTGGCAAATTGTGAGTCCGTTGGTCGCAATTTTATGTTGGCTGCACAACATTGGCCCAACGTTGGTCTGTTGTTGTAAATTCATATTATTATCTCATGTTGGTTATAAATAATCGGGCAAATGTTGGCATTATGTTAGAAGCAACATAGGGCCGATATGAATTTTTTTTAATGGAATAGATTATATAATATTTTACGCTTTATTTCTCTTGGGAGGCGGATAATTTCGATTGCAGCAGGCTTTATGAAAAGTTAATGTTATACTGAAAGTGTTTATCAACTGAAATTACATTTACAACTTTATGTTGGGCCAATGCTGGCCCAACATTGCATGATCATATATCATACTCTATATATAAGTCAGGCAAAATTTATACTGGAATATCATTACTGTAATAAAAAAAAATGTATATCGTAAACATAGATTGCCTGGTTAAAAAATAAAATTTATTACAATCATTATTCATAATAACTTTATTCATTAAACTTTGTGAAACATAATAATAGCAATTATATGCAGAGTGATATTTGATACAGCCAAGTCTGTTAATCAAGCCCATTCTGATAAGGTTGACCATGTGTTCGACAAATTTCAAAGATAGTTGCTATGGTAATTAAGTTTATAGGAAATCTGAATGTAATGGGATGGTCACTTTTGTGATTATTTCCTGTTGTCATCTTTGAATCCCAGATGACATGATTTTCTCTTTTTGTTTTCTTCGTATCACTGCTTTCTTACAAATACACAAGTTGTGTATTTGTAAGAAAGCAGTGATACGAAGAAAACAAAAAGAGAAAATCATGTCATCTGGGATTCAAAGAGAAAGATAGTAACATGTAAGTTATAACTTTAAAAAATCTGATAAATATACGATTTAGAATGACAAATACAATATGATTTTTTAATCTGAGGGATGTTGTTAAAAATCAAAACATATATTAATTTCTATCATTTTATAATGCTGATCTTGAAGTTTATACGTTTCGGGCGAAATATAATCATTTCAATCCTATTAATTATCATGAAATATTTGCCACTGAACATAAGTATCTTCAAACAAATGGTAAATTATATCAATCTTTAACCACAACATGTATGATCATTACTGAAGTTAATGGAATAAAATTGTCTTAAGATGTACCTTATTCCGTAATGTTTCAAAAATGTGGTATAATGATTGCTACTTCATTAAAATATAAATGAATTTGTTAGTTTTATTGTATTTCTAAATCGCATGCAAACAGATACGATATATTTGTGAAACCTGATCATATACACACTTAAATGTGTAACAGTGTTTTTATATATCAAATATATAACTGTTCATTAATACACATCTGAATTATTCTTTATATATCATGTATATTACGAATATACAAAGTATGATACCGAATTCTGAAATAATAGTAAATAAGGGTTTGTTATACCCACAAATCCGTCTAATACTAATAAATTTCTGACCATTAGAAAAATAACCAATATAAAAAAATGGTTATTTAAGATTTAATTTGTATTAAATAGTATTTAAACTCTTTAGAATATAAATTAAATTATATTACATATCTAGAAGGGAGATTACGCACGCATGCATTAGACAAATACGCAATTCAAGTTTACTTCTAACTTTATTACAGATTCGGTTAGAAAAAAACATAGCTGCAAAGAGTCTTCGGATAAGGAGATGGATGCAGCTAAAGATTGGCGGCGCTTAAGCCTTGACAGAGAAGGTAGCAAGAAACAGAGAAGGGAAAAACGAATAACCTCACGAATAACATATATAAATAATAATGACACTGTTGAAGTTTAAATTGAGGAGGACACTATTCGTGGTGACGACCAATGATATCAAATTTAAAATAAATAAAGTTTCATCTTCTGAATTATTTAATTTTCATTCTGGATCTGGAAACAATACGACTAAAATTACATCTCCGAAAAAACTATTTGTATGATCGCCTAACCATAAGCCATACGTCATTTGTTCTGTTAAAGAAATAAATGAAATTAATATGAAAAAAGAAGATGTGGTATGCTTGCTAATGAGACAACTCTTTACAAAACAGCAAATGACACAGAGTTTATCTGGTCGATCCATCAAACATTGTCAAAGAAATATCTTGGCGTCACACAATAAATAAAATTAAAGAGGCAGAGTTCATGAAAAAAACAAGGACAGTAACAACAATGGGTAATACAAAAATACAGAGTTGCTACCTTAAACTTTGGCAGTTTGGAACACAATAAAAAAAGATCAAAGTTCTCCAGAGTATTTATCATATACAGCCCCTCATGCAGCATCCATTGTAATTTGGTTGAAACAATTGACCAACGTATTGCCAACATAAAAATGAGAAATACCTACCTTGGACCAACATAGTGCCAACATAAGAGAAGATATTTCTACGTTGGTCCAACGTTGTGCCAACATGGATTTCGTTTTTCATACAATGGGCCAACGTTGGCTCTATGTATTGCATATAACAGTACAACGTTGGGCCAACATGAAGCCATCATGTTGGGCCAACGTAGGCCCACTTTGCACTTATACGTTGGGCCAACGTTAAAATACAACGATGGGCCAATGCAATGATATACATTGTGCCAATGTTGGGCCAACATACTCATGTTGTCTGGGAAGGATTAATATATTTATGATTAAATTTAAATTACTTAGTGAATCAAAATATGCTTTTATTTCAACCATCTTTGCAATTTTTTTTTACTTGAAGCAAGGTCCTATAAAAATCAGTCATCATAAAGTATCTGTAAGGCCTTTTTTGGGGGAAAATATTACTGCTGTAGAACCTGTGATATAAATTCGTTAAGGTGGTACCCAACACTTTAACTAAAATTAATTTGGCTCCTTTAATTTTCTTAAAATGTTGACAAAGTATTTACTTTGACCCTTTGACAAAAATATAAAGATTTCCAAAAGTTTGAACCAACCGTTTTATCAGAAAAATTACACTGGTTATATAGCAGTTTGACAAACACTTATTTTGATCATTGAGAAGCTTAATACTCCCTTATGAACACAACGTCATTAAAACATTCTGCTGATTTTACAGAGTTATCTCCCTGTAGTGTTAGGTACCACCTTAAGATGATGTACAGGCATACATGTCAAGTGACATGATATTCGCGTGTAATACACGCTTTTTTAACGGTTTACACGCGAGGATTTTGTCACATGGCGTGCATTGTACAGTACAATATGAAACAAGTTGAATTAAACTATAGTAGCAGTCTTTTGACCTTTGTTTTCGTAAGACTTAATTTCCAGAACATCTACATCATGTTTCTTATAAATGCTAACACAAATTCTTTATAGAATTTGGAATCATTTCACTGTTTGTTCAAATCTTTCAGTATTTTAGGCTATAAAATAAAATCCTCTGTTCAAAACAGTTCTCTTTTTTATGTTTTTATTAATATCCAATAATGGCACTTTTCCCTAGTTAATTAAGATTGGAGTTGAGTGCACCTACACAAGGGTGCAATCAACAGGGGCTTAAAAAAAAACTGAAATCCGGTCATGCACACACCTATGAAGACCTGATTCATGTCTTTTGGGGTATTGGTGGCAGAGTGCTCTATAGTGGTAAAAAAAATAACAAACCAGATGCCCCGCAGGGCGCAGCTGTATACTACCGCAGAGTCAAACCTTGAAAAGTTGGGGCAAGTATGGACACCATATAAAAGCTTGATACAGCTCTGAATTTGGATTGTGATTAAATAGTTGACACAATATAGGTTTCTGACACGAATGAATGTGGTCTAAGAACTTAAACATAAAAACTTAAAAATTTCAAATTGGACATTTAAAAACCTATTATGCCCAAATTGGCACCTCAATCAACCAGATGCTCCGCAGGGGGCAGCTTTATACGACAGCAGAGGTTGAACCCTGAACGGTTGGGGCAAGTATGGACACAACATAAAAGCTTGATACAGCTCTGAATTTGGATTGTGATTAAATAGTTGACACAATATAGGTTTCTGACACAGAATGAATGTGGTCTAAGAACTCAAACATAAAAACTTAAAAATTTCAAATTGGACATTTAAAAACCTATTATGGTCCAATATCCAAAATCTAAATATATGGTTAGATTCAGCATATCATAAAACCCCAAGAATTAAATCTTTGATGAAATCAAATAATGTTCAATTTTAGATCCCTTTAGACCTCAATGTGGACCAATTTGATAACCAGGTCCAAATATTAACCAGATGCTCCGCAGGGCGCAGCTTTATACGACCACATAGGTTGAACCCTGAACGGTTGGGGCAAGTATGGACACAACATTCAAGCTGGATTCAGCTCTAAATTTGGATTGTGATTAAATAGTTGACACAGCATAGGTTTTGGACACAGAATGAATGTGGTCTAATGAACTTAAAATAATTTTTTTGTCTTTGAGCAATCACTATGCTGTTGAATATTAATCCTCTCAAAAAAATGTTTGAAGAAATTTTCTTTTTATTTATGAAATCTGAAATGAGAAAAATTAAACCCCCTCCCCCACCATTTTTTTTTCACATCCCCCTTTCCCTTTTTTCAAAGCTGATCTCAATTCAAATTTCTAATGGAGTTTGAAACAATAACTACTCATTTAAATACATCATAAAATATTAAAATGTAACAAAAAGTGCTTGTTATCACTGAATGGTAAAGAGTGTTTTAATTTATCAGTTGGTAGGTTGATTCAACTACTATTCTGGACAAAGAAAGATAACTCCAATCAATTGAAAATTTCTTGCTATTGCACAATATTGTGCAATTAGATATTTCTTGCTATTGCGCAATACTGTGCAATTGAAAATATTTGCTATTGCACAATACTGTGCAATTGAAGATTTCTTGCTATTGCACAATACTGTGCAATTGAACATTTTTGGCTATTGCACAATACTGTGCAATTGAAGATTTCTTGCTATTGCTGAATACTGTGCAATTGAAAATTTCTTGCTATTGCACAATACTTAATATAATAATTTTGGATCCTGATTTGAACCAACTTGAAAACTGGGCCCATAATCAAAAATCTAAGTACATGATTAAATTCAGCATATCAAAAAAGCCAAAGAATTCAATTTTTATTAAAATCAAACTTAGTTTAATTTTGGACCCTTTGGTATTTAATGTAGACCAATTTGAAAACGGGACTAAAAATTAAGAATCTACATACACAGTTAGATTTGGCATATCAAAGAACCCCAATTATTCAATTTTTGATGAAATCAAACAAAGTTTAATTTTGGACCCCGATTTGGACCAACTTGAAAACTGGGCCAATAATAAAAAATCTAAGTACATTTTTAGATTCAGCATATCAAAGAACCCCAAGGATTCAATTTTTGTTAAAATCAAACTAAGTTTAATTTTGGACCCTTTGGATCTAAATGTAGACCAACTGGAAAACGGGACTAAAAATTAAGAATCTACATACACAGTTAGATCAGGCATATCAAAGAACCCCAATTATTCAATTTTTGATGAAATCAAACAAAGTTCAATTTTGGACCCTTTGGGCCCCTTATTCCTAAAAACCTGTTGGGATCAAAACTCCCAAAATCAAACCCAACCTTCCTTTTATGGTCATAAACCTTGTGTTTAAATTTCAAAGATTTCTATTTACTTATACTAAAGTTATGGTGCAAAAACCAAGAATAATGCTTACTTGGGCCCCTTTTTGGCCCCTAATTCCTAAACTGTTCAGACCTCAACTCCCAAAATCAATTCCAGCCTTCCTTTTGTGGTCATAAACCTTGTGTTTAAATTTCATTGATTTCTATTTACTTATACTAAAGTTAATGTGCGAAAACCAAGAATAATGCTTATTTGGGCCCTTTTTTGGCCCCTAATTCCTAAACTGTTTGAACTAAAACTCCCAAAATCAATCCCAACCTTCCTTTTGTGGTCATAAACCTTGTGTCAAAATTTCATAGATTTCTATTTACTTAAACTAAAGTTATAGTGCGAAAACCAAGAAAATGCTTATTTGGGCCCTTTTTGGCCCCTAATTCCTAAAATGTTGGGACCAAAACTCCCAAACTCAATCCCAACCTTCCTTTTGTGGTTATAAACCTTGTTTTAAAATTTCATAGATTTCCATTCACTTTTACTAAAGTTAGAGTGCGAAAACTAAAAGTATTCGGACGACGACGGCGACGACGACGACGACGCCAACGTGATAGCAATATACGACGAAAAATTAAAATTTTTGCGGTCGTATAAAAATCTAAATACATGGTTAGATTCAGCATATTGAAGAACCACATACATTCAATTTTTGTTGAAATCAAACAAAGTTTAATTTTTGACCCTTTGGACCTTAAAGGGAAACTTCGCAAAAAAATCAAAAATTGATATTATGTCCATTCTGTATAAAAATGCTCAAATTCATAGATATTAAAGTTTTATTCTGCTAGATAAGAGATCACCATCGATTTTAAATTTAGAGTATCAATTCTCTCCGTTCGGCCATTTTGTCACCTTTGCCGATTTGAACCCATGATATGTCTAAGGACCAAAACTACAGTAACCAAATGTAGTCGTAATTGCGTGTCGATATCTTGACAATCGTATAACCTGAATAATGTCAGTCGTTATATTCCGCTGATCTCCGTCTAATCTCCGATTGCTACATTAACGATAGGCTATAAGGCCGTTAGAGGGCGCAGAATTATTCGAGTTATCAATCGTACGGTTGTTTAATCCGACTAGTTACTAACTTGATACGGAAAATGTTCTTATTTTTTTAAAAATAACCATGATCTGTTTTTTTTAGACTGATAATATTGGAATTAGTTAAAGTTAAAAAGTCAAATTTCAAATCATAAATAAGTGTTCCGTGAAACTTAAATTGTTTTTGAAAATCTAATTAGTTCATTATTCTTTTATGTAATAAACTTGATTCAAATAAATTAGGATCTTCGCTCCACTGATCACCCGCATGGCTAAAGGTATTGTAAGGGGTGAGGTGACACGTCCAGGTATTCCAGCGATTTCCTGTCGAGCTTGCAAATGCATGCATCGTTTCACTTCTTAGGGTATTGATCAGTGTACATGGCCGATAACTTATATCTTTCCATTTTGAACTATTAGGTGTATAATATACATCTCTATCTTGCGTGTCCGAAAGTGATATAATATACACCTGGAAAAAAGTATTGCAACACCAAATTGAAATTGAATTAAAAAAAACACTCATTATTTTTTTGTGATATAATTTGGTAAAATAGAACTAGTTAAACATTATTTAAGTATCACCTGAGTTTAATCAATAAATATCGACTCGATAAGTTTTTATCTGCACATGCAGCTACTGTACCCGTAAACAGCAAAAAAGATGTTTTGATCCTCATTGTTTTCAGCACTTTAAATAACCAAGTTTTTAAAATTATGTGATTGACACCTTATAATGGGTCCTTGACAACTCTTAACTGCAGCAAGATGGCAGATTATCAGCATAAGAGAAGCAGGGATGTCGCTGTAACAACTGCACGCATTGTTGGTCATCACCATTCCACTGAAGTCGTTTTGAGAATAAAAATCAGGCAATAAACGCTGTAAAAGACCTTCCGAGATAATGAAGACCCCCTATACCATTTGCTAGAGAAAATCAAGCATAATGAAGGTTGGTCAGAAGGAAACCCATTGCATACAAGACAATCCTAAAATAGGAGTGGTGGCCATACAAGAGCCTTTTAACAAGAACTGTTCGAGATCAACTCATCACTACTGGTTACCGTGCGATAATACCATTTCGGAGACCTTTGCTAACGAGCAGACTTACAGTTTTCCGTATCCAATGTAGTGCAGAGCTCGCTAAAGTTGGAAATTAGCATCGTGGAGGAAGATCCAATGTTCAAATGGAATTTGGTTCATCTTGCTTGGCCCGATCGTAGCCCGACTTTGAACCATATTGAGCTTATATGGGACACTATTGGGCGGAAAGTGAGCGAAAGGACACCCCAGTTCAAACACAACATGAAATAAACAATTCCCTTCATCAGAAATGGTTGCTGCTACCTTAGCAACAAATTAGTCGATTTATGGCAGGAATCAGAAGACGTTAAGATGCGGTTATCCGTTTGAATGGAGGCTGCACACAAAGTACTAATTCTTTGGCGTATAACGATCAACCATGATGTGAACAGTCATCTGAAGATTAATTTTGAAATGTCTGACATTGTAAAGTTTGACTACAGTGAAACTTGTCAAATGCGTTTTTTTTGTACAAAAAACACTTCATTTTGTTATTGAAATTGTGGTTATATAAATCATTTTTTTTTAAACATTTTTTTTTCGTTGCAATGCCAATGTTATCCTGAACTATGTTTCAATGATATTATACACATATTTTATTATATTCCATCAAAAAAAAAGAGGCTGATTTTTCAAATTTTAAAAAATCAAGGTGTTGCAATACTTTTTTCCATGTGTATATATAGTCATTACTAAACTCATATGCTTGTTTATGAATAACATTTCTGGTGAAAAGAAAATTATTTATAAAAATATAAATAATACCAAAAAAAACAAACAGATTTGATGAAATAAAAATCTATATACATATTTTTTCCAAGGTTAAATTTGGTAAAATGTAATATATACTTGTTGTCAATGGTGAAGGACAGATTGGAACATGCCAGAAATATTGATTTAAAAAAATGTACGCACTTGTCGACCATTCGTATATATGCCTGGATAATAAGTTAAAATTAAAATATATACATGTATACATAAAGCATTGTGAGACGAAGAGTATTTTAAGAAGGACATTCCCGATTATGTATAAAGGAGTAAGTTCGGTAAGGGCCATATTTGGCCCCAATTATAAAGTTCATAGTTACAAGACAATAAATGCTTTAAGTTGCCTTAGAGACATGTGAGAAAGTTAAACAGAACTGTTTTTGTCAAAGTTTAATTCTAACACGTTGATTTTTACATCCAAAAAAGGTCAAGATAACGGATTTTTGTGAAATTTGACAAAATCAGCTGGATTTCAACCAAATAAAGGACCAGGAAACATAGAGCGCAGGCGTCGACAAGCTTAATATTCAAATAAGACATGTGAAATGTCTTCACAAACATTATTTTAAAAGATCTTTGTTGTCGACGTATGCGCTCTATGTTTCCTGTCCAATAATCTATGGAAATTTACCCAGTTTCATTGATTTTTTCGTGAAAAATCAATATGAGTACAACTTGTGACGTCATAATGAAACGCAGGAGCGTGAAATTTTCAATAAAATGGCTTATATCCTATCTAGTCAATGTATTAGCTATAATTTATCTTGATATTGGTAAATAAATCCGAATTTGAAATTTGCGCTAAAAAAGGGGGCCATTTTAGGACCTTATCGAACATACTCCTTTTGTTGATGTTTTTCACACTTGAAAAGCATTGGACCCTTTGGACCTTAATGTAGACCCATTTGAAAACAGGACAAAAAATAAAGAATCTGAATATACGGTTAGATTTAGCTTATCATCAGAGAACCCCAAATAATTCATTTTTTGATGAAATCAAACAAAGTTTAATTCTGGACCCTTTTGGCCACGAATTGATAAGGACCAAAACTCCCAAAATCAATTCAAATCTTCCTTTTGTGGTCATAAACCTTGTGTTAAAATTTCATAGATTTCCATTTAATTATACTAAAGTTATTGAGCAAAAAACAAGAAAAATGCTTATTTTGGACCTGTTTTTGGCCTCTAATTCCTAAACTGTAGGGACTAAAACTCTCAAAATCAATCTCGACCTTCCTTTTGTGGTCAAAAACCTTGTGTATATATTTCATAGATTTCTATTTCCTTTTACTTAAGTTTGAGTGCGAAAACCAAATATCTTCGGACACCAACAACGACGACATTGACGCCTAGGCCAACATGATACCTATATACAACCAAAAAATTCACAATTTTTGCGGTTGTATGAAAACTGCAAAAATTCTGTGGCAGCAGCCCAACAATGGGTTATTAAAAATTGTCTGAAAATTTCAGGGCTGATAAATCTTGACGAATTGAACAATTTTATGCCATGTCAGATTTGCTAAGTAAAAGCTTTAGTTTTTGAGAAATATGCCAGAATAGGCATTTGACACCTTTTATAAACTAGATACCTTAAGAAACATTTATTTAAAGGTTGAAGATATTTGGCCTAGTAGTTTCAGAGGAAAAGATTTTTGAAATATGAATCTAGACAGAAGACCACAGACACCAAGTGATGGCATAAGCTCACATGGGGCCAAAAGCTAGTGAGCTAAAAAATGGCAGCAACTAAATTTTCCAAAAGCAGTACTTATAATGTGGCATTTAAATGTTCTTTGTTAATGTTTTTAAAACAATCAACTTTACATTGGAGAATCCAGAGGGGGGTTTCGGGGGTTGAAACCCCCCTTTTTTTTGGCAGATCAATGCATTTGAATGGGGACAAATAGTTGGAACACCCCCTTTGTCCTGGGTTGGGAACCCCCATTTTTAAATTGGCTGGATCCGCCCCTGACTTTATATCGTTCTGAAGATAACATTTAACATGTATTTTTGTTAGAAGTGAAAACAACAACTTGAATAATTAACTTACACATCACTCTTGGAAGTATATTTTCTGTCAAATAATGCCTCTGGAGCCATCCATTTCACAGGTAGTCGACCCTGCAATATAAACATTATCCATTAATACTTATTGCATGATGGCTGCTTAAAATCCAATGGCCAAAGTATATATGCATGTTTAGGTTTTATATACCTATATGGAGTTATTTTCTTTCAGAACGACAGGTCATTCTTTTTCAGAATCAACCCGGACGATACCATGTTTCAATGAAATATGCTCAAAGGCATAAAATAATAACCTGTGTGAGATCATTATTTTCCTTGATAAAAATGCAATCTATAATTTACTTCAAAATTTTATTCGTCCGATAGTTTTTTGTTGCTGATTTGGAAATTAATATTTTAAAGTTCAATCGATGATAGATGAAAAAGAAACCTTCATTGCCCGAATTTTAATTTTAGAAACAAATAACATGAAGCTTTGTTAATTTATCGCTACAATAAAGAAACATTATCATATACATGAGATGAATTTTAATACAGACTTTCATAAATAACAAGAGGCTCTCAAGAGCCTGAATCTCTCACTTTAATTTTTTTGGTAAAATCTCTCATCAATGATTATTTTGGCTTTTCAATTTATTTAAATGTTCTTTGAATCGTCCTATTATCTTCAAAAGCAAAAAAAAAATTCATTTTCTCCTATGTTCTATTTTAGCCATAGGAGCTATGTTTCTTGACATACAAGGAAATAAAATATAAAATTTATACTAGATACTCTGAAACTCATTTAGCCTAAGTTTGGCTGAAATTGATACAGCAGTTTCAAAAGAGAAGATTTTTTAAAGTAAGTCAACATGATGAACAAATTGTGAAAAAAGTCTTTAAAGGGCAATAACTCCTTAAGGGGTCAATTGACAATTTTGGTCAAATTGACTTATTTGTAGATCTTACTTTGCTTAACATTTTTGCTATTAACAGTGTATCTGAATCTATAATAATATTCAAGATAATAACCAAAAACTGCAAAAATTTTTTAAAATCATCAATTCAGGGGCATTATACCTGAAAAACCAGTTACCCAATTCGGCTAGAAATTTCAGGACAGGTAGACCTTGACCTAATAAATACTTTAACTTCTTGTCTTATTTGCTCTAAATGCTGGAGTTTTTGAGATATGAGCCAAAAACTGCATTTTACCCTGTGTTCTATTTTTAGCCATGACGGCCATGTTTTTTGACGAAATAGAAAATAAAACACAAACTTTATTTTATACACCCTACTGATCATTCAGTTGAAGTTTGGTTGAATTTGGTGGAGTAGTTTTAGAGGAGAAGATTTTTTAAAGTTAGCAAATATGATGAACAAATTGTGAAAATTTGTCATTAAAGAACCCCTTAAGGGGTCAATTGACAATTTCGGTTGTTTGTAGATCTTACTTTGCTGATCATTTTTGCTGTTTACAGTTTGTCTTTATCTATAATAATATTCAAGATAATGACCAAAAACTGCAAAATTTCCTTAAAATTACCAATTAAGTGGCAGCAACCCAACAATGGGTTGTTTGATTCATCTGAAAATTTCAGGGCTGATAGATGTTGACCTAATGAACATTTTTGCCCTCATGTCAGATTTGCTCTAAATGCTTTCCTTTTTGAGATATAAGCTAAAAACTGCATTTGACCCCTATGTTCTATTTTTAGCAATGGCGACCATGTTTGTTGATAGATCAAAACTTCGGATACAATTTATAAACTAGATACCCTAAGGAACATTCAGTTAAAGTTTGGAAGTATTTGGCCTAGTAGTTTCAGAGGAGAAGATTCTTGAAATAGTTTACGACGACAGACGATGACGGACGACGACAGACGCCAAGTGATGGCATAAGATGGAGTCACACTGAATAGATTGGTTGATTGTTGGTTGCTTGCTTAACGTCCAGTGGCAAATATTTCATGCATGTTCAGGACGATAAACGCTGAATAGGAAATCAAACTGTGACCAACATGTATTTATATTCGTCTTTGTGTCAGTTCTTAACTGTTTTAAATTTATGTATACTTTTACTCTATCAAATGATCAACTAATAAGATATATCTTATATTCTATTGAATAACATAAATGTAACTCAGAAAAGGGTCGGGTGCGCAGGGTATACAATTATATCCTGATTATCTGTTAATAAAATGTATTGCTATTCAAAAGACAATCTTTCTGAATTTTTCATTCGATTCAATTAAAATTTTTAAAAAAATAACCACTTTTCCGCGATAGAAATGACATTACAAATAGAAAAAAAAACCATACCCCTCCCCCTTTTCCATAAACTAAGTGGTAAAATAAATTACTTACAATGTGTCTTGTATTTGTCATACACCGTTATCGGATGGTAACAATACATTTGTGTCTTACTTCATGCAGTTACAGTAATATTCTTATTGTGTATGGATAATATTTTTTAAAAGGTTTATATCTAGATTAATTAGTGAGTTTTATTTCACATTCTAACTGAGTCGTAGGGTGTATTAAAACCTGAACACATTAGAAAGGAATATCCCACTTTAGTGTTGTCGGTAAAATAGGATACTAAATTTTGCAAATCTTTATAAAAACTATTTTTTTTTGACGGTATATAAGTCAGATAATGCATATTTTAAGGTTTTTCTTGTCGTAGAACACCTCTCGGGTTGTCAGGATTGCTCAGAGAAAGACCTCCCTACGGTCGGTCTTTCATTTGATCAATCCTGACACCCCTCAGGGTGTTCTAGGACAAGAAAAACCTTAAAATAAGCATTATCTATAACATAATGTTAACAATATGAATTTATAATACTTTGTGTTGAATTCTTAACTGAACTAAAATCTTATTTTTATACCTTACATTATATAGTAATTAGTTGATTGGCTAATACCGAATCATGTGTCATAGTTTAATTTCAATGTATTTTCTAACAAAAAATATGTCCAGAGTACACAGATGCCCCACTTGCACTATCATTTTCTATGTTCAATGGACCATGAAATTGGGTAAAAATCTAATTTGGCATTAAAATTAGAAAGATCATACCATAGGGAAAGTGTGTTTTAAGTTTCAAGTTGATTGGACTTCAAAATCTTAAACCTGGAGCAGAACAGATGGAAGAACAGACAGACAGATGCCCAGACTGGAAAACTGGGGCATAAAGTATGTTCCCTTGAATTTGACATTTGCAGGTAATTAATCCTATATTTTATTACAGTACATTAAACATTTATGAGTGGTTAACATTTATCTTTGGTATTTCAAAAAACCATTACTTTTTATTTTGGGTTTCAGTAGAATTTTTTGGAAACTTGAGGTTACTAAAGCGTATAACACATATTAAATAAGGGGGTATTTGATTGGTTAACTTCAAGTGATGGTTATTTTCTTATATGCAATGAAATGTCATGTCAAATTTTTTATGAAAAGTGCAAATTTAACAGACTGATTGGGGGAAATCAATGGTCGTATTACACCTTTAGTTTTTGTTCAAAAATTTCAGGGCAGATAGATCAAAGCCTGATGAACATTTCAACTCATTTCAGATTTACTGTAGATGTTTTAGTTCCAGAGATATAAGCCAAAAACTACATTTTACCCCTTTGTTCTATTTTTAGCCATGACAGCCATTTTTGATAGTCAGGGTCTTAAATTTAAGACACAATTTTCTGAACTATATATACCAATAGTGATTAAGTCCAAGTTTGGTAACATTTGGTTTATTAGTTTTAGAGAAAAAGATTTTTGTAAAAAGTAATGGACAATGACAACGACAGACAACTGACACAAAGTATTGAGAAAAGTTATCTTGACCCATAGGGCTAGGTGAGCTTTAAATGTCTTACATCTCCAGTCTTTCTGTAATAATCCACATTGGTAAGATTTCTGGTCAAACCAAAATCTGCTATTTTAATTACATCTTCAGTAACTAACACATTTCTTGCAGCTAAATCTCTGTGAATACACTGTAATAGAAAAACAAAAACTATTAAATCATATTTAAACTTGACCTCTTTGTCCATACAAGAAGGAGTGCTCTAGTGTTACTTATCTATTCTCTACATGAGCAATCACAAAGAAATTATTTTTTACCACTACAAGCTGACAAAATATGCATTTTTCAGTTTAGCTTTTTACCAAATATGAAGCTAACAAAAAAAATTCAGACTAGAGGCTCTTACGAGCCTGTGTCACTCACCTTGGTCTATATTCATATTAAACAAAGGACACAGATGGATTCATGACAAAATTGTGTTTTGATGATGGTGATGTGTTTGTAGATCTTACTTTATTGAACATTCTTGCTACTTACAATTTTCTATATAAACTTGGCCCATTTGTTAGAGAGGAAAATATTTTGTAAAATTAAACAAAATTTACCAAAGTTTAATGAAAATTGTTAAAAAAAAATTGACTATAAAGGGCAATAACTTCTTAAGGGTTCAACTGACCATTTAAACAAAATTTCCTTTAAGATATTAGCTTTTGATCATAAACAAGCTTAAATATAGTCTCTGATGCATGATTTTTTTTATTATTAATTGTTTTTGGCTTTTAACTAGCTGTCAGTACTCTCAAATCGTATTTTCTTGTTAATATAACCTGTTGATACTTTTCATAATGTTTTTTTGTTATTTTATGTGGATCTTGTCTTGATTTGATTTTTTAAACCAGCTTTGATTAGGCCAACTAAAATTAATTAGTAGATTTTCATCCAAATTTTTGAAAAAAATGGGGCGGGTGGGAGGATTTTATTTTTTAAATTTTATTTCATATAAAACCTTCTTGTCACGTGTTATTCATATATGCAGTATAATTATAAGCTTATATCATGTAAATACATCCATAAAGTATTTTATATAAGACAATAACAATCAAAACCAAGGAGTAACCAGAGACTCATAAAACTAAAAGACATTTACATCAACAGTTACAAATAATAAGTAGGAAACAACACGAACTCCACTAAATTCCTGGAGTGAAATCAAATGCTCCTGAAGGGTAAGCATTACCTGCACCATATACGACACCCGTCATGTTATTTCTTTGTTCAGCTCGGTAATGATAGAAGGTTGTTACGACTGAGGAAGAATATCACAGAGATATATATGATTGCTGACACACTTTTGTCATAATGGCCTATCAGCTCATGATGGCGACATGCTTGAGTGATGACCTTAATTTGATTGATTTATAGCCCTGTCTTAGCAACTTTTGAGAAAGCAGTATTCCTCGTTCAACAAAAATCAACATACTTTGAGCTAGATTTAGAGTCACGTATCAATTGAGACACATATACTCCATATGCTGGTGCCGCTTTTTGAAATTCATAAATATATATGATTTGGCAACCACTGTTCTACATGTAATTGCCACTTTAGAAACCT
Source organism: Mytilus trossulus (assembly GCF_036588685.1). NCBI lineage: Eukaryota > Metazoa > Mollusca > Bivalvia > Mytilida > Mytilidae > Mytilus > Mytilus trossulus. The sequence goes on from NC_086378.1 coordinate 51,433,344, forward strand.
TTTTTATAGAACACAGCAGAAATGTGGAGAAATGTTCTCTTCAGTTGGACTACCTACATCAAATGTATTTCTTTCTAAGCACTGTTTTGTTGTCCTAATAAAATGAAGCAAATGCATTGGTATGCAATGCTAGTACGATAAGTACAGAATAAAATGAAAAAACTCAAACGGTGTTGAAATAATAGGCTTGGTCCTTAATATGCAAGATGCATATATAGTTACAATGTAGAACATAAAGTTGTTTAATGACTCTATCATGTGTATTGGGAAAGATAATGTTTGCTGTTTTTTCTACAAAAAACGAAAGACATGGCTAATTCTTAATCTAAGAGCTTGCTAAAATTAATAAATTAAAAAAAGCGTATGTTTGTCGATTTTCTGAACTCAATATACGGTCACCAATCTAAAAAGTTCCATGCTCGTGTCAATTTCTTTATTCCAGTCAAATGTGTTCCACGATTCTTACGCTTTTGGGTTTCATTCACAGTCCAAATTTCTTGACACAAAGTCATGGTATAAATAAAATAGATCGAAGGTGTGACTTGCGGTGATTTGCGTTCTTGAACACAGCGTATTACTCGTAACCCGAATATTTCATGCCCTTCTCGTAATCAATCTCTATTCTCGGTAAATGATGTTGTCATCATAGATCAGCAGAATATATTGACTTAATCATTCAGTAAGAATACTCTAAGATTACGAAAACCGAAATTTGAAACAGGAAATTTTACATGAAACGAAATTATCAACAGTTACCGGTAACGGAAATGAACAAAATCCGGAAATCGTAATTTTTTCAAAAATAAAACAAGAATGTGTCCTCAGTACACGAATGCCCCACTCACACTATCATTTTCTATGTTCAGTGGACCGTGAAATTGGGGTAAAATCTCTAATTTGGCATTAAAATTAGAAAGATCATATCATAGGGAACAAGTGTACCAAGTTTGAAGTCGATTGGACTTCAACTTCATCAAAAACTACCTCGACCAAAAACTTTAACCTGAAGCGGGACAGAGGGACGAACGAACGAACGAACGGACGAACGAACGAACGGACGGACGGACGAACGAACAGACGCACAGACCAGAAAACATAATGCCCCTCTACTATCGTAGGTGGGGCATAAAAAATCGGGGCGGGAAGATTTCAGAGGGGCAGGCGGGGATGAAAATCTATCAATTAATTTTAATTGGCCTTATTTGGAATATCTACTAATTTTCACTTCTTTTTTTCTTCAAAAAAGTGATTATTTTCGAAGGGTTAAATATTTCGTGGTGGTGTCTTGCCATGGCTTTGTTTGGACTTGTTTGCTTGCTTTTTGGCCTTGAATGTTTGTCCCTAATATTTTATTAACTGTACATTTGCATTCAGGTATCGCAGTTCATATTTATTCGTTCATAGTGTGCTAATTTATGTTTTTTGATTGAGTTATAAGCCTTCCAATTGATATTTTATCGTGTGGTTTTCTATGTTGTGATGTTATGCTATTGTTTCAGAAAAAGGGAGAAGGTTTGGTACCATTAAAACGTTTATTCCCACTGCACCTGTCCTAAGTCAGGAATCTGATGTTGTCGTTTGTTTATGTGATTTATACATGTATCTCGTTTCTTGTTTTTTTATATATATTAGACCGTTGGTTTTCCTGATTGAATGGTTTTACATTAGTAATTTTGGAGCCCTTTATAGCTTTTTGTTCTGTGTGAGCCAAGGCTCCGGGTTGAAAGCTGTACATTGACCTATAATGCATATGGTTTACTTTTATAAATTGTTAATTTGATGGAGAGTTGTCGCATTGGCACTCACACCACATCTTCCTATATCTATTTTGTGCAAATTAGAAATAGTATAAGAAAGTTATTAAAATTTCAAAAACTTAAACCACAGAGTGAATGTGTTGTTTCCTAGCGGAAGATCTAATATAAAAAAGAAGATGTGGTATGATTGCCAATGAGACAACTATCCACAAAAGACCAAAATGACACAAACATTAACAACTATAGGTCATCGTACGGCCTTCAACAATGAGCAAAGCCCATACAGCATAGTCAGCTATATAAGGCCCCAATACAACAATGTAAAACAATTCAAACGAGGAAAACTATCAGCCTTATTTATGTAAAAAAATGAACGAAAAACAAATATGTAACACATTAACAAACAACAACCACTGCATTACAGGCTCCTGACTTTGGACAGGCACATACATAAATAATGTGGCGGGGTTAAACATGTTAGCGGGATCCCAACCCTCCCCCTAATCTGGGACAGTGGTATAACAGTACAACATAAGAACGAACTATAAAAATCAGTTGAAAAAGGCTTAACTCATCAGATGGACAAAAAATACAAGTGGACGTGGCCGGGTAATAAGTCCATTTAAAAGTAAAATACAGAAAAACATGGATTTATTTTTTTACAAAATTTACTTCTGGCTACTGTTTTATGATCATAAACAAGCTAATGTCAAAGTTTGGTACAAACCCAGGATATTTTAAGAAAGTTATTGCAATTCTAAAAACTTTAACTACAGAGTGAATATAATGTTTCACTGCAGAAAATTTAAGTCCATTTATACGTAAAATATGGAAAAAATGGAACTTAATTTTTACAAAATTTACTTCTGGATACTATTTTCTGACCATAAACGAGCTTCTGTTCAAGTTTGGTACAAACCCAGTATAGTTTAAGAAAGTTGTAAAAATTTTAAAAAGTTAAACCACAGAGTGATTGTAATATTTCACCGCAGAAAATTTAAGTCCATTTGTATGTAAAATACGGAAAAAATGAACTTTTTTTTTGTACAAAATTTACTTCTTGATTTATGATCATAAACAGTGTGGAAGTTCAGTATAGTTTAAGAAAGTTATTAAAATTTTAAAAACATTAAACCACAGAGTGAATATTTGAGGACACAGCTGCCGCTGACGTGGACGGAATGTAGGATTGCTATGTCTCACTTTTTCAACTAAAGTCGAAGGCTAGACAAAAAGCACAATATCATGAAGCTATGAAGATTCTCTTTATGTTCTAATAACATAATAATAACTCTCATCTTTTTAATCAAAGAATAAATTAGCATTAAATGTCTATAAACTAAAATTATTCACAAAAAAGTTTAAATCTAAATCTAACCTTTCTATATGCCAGGTATTCCATTCCTCTGGCTATCTGGTAGGCATATGATATCAAGTCTTTTTCTGTTAATGGTTTGAATGAGCCTTTTTCTAAATCTTGCTTTTTGTATCCTGCAGAATTATGTGGTCTTCTTGATCTCAAGTAGTCTCGCATGTTACCATGTGGAGCAAGTTCAACCAATACATATAATGGCCCTGAAATTATACAATTTTCTGACAATTTCTTATACTGTTTCTTCATAGTTTTCAAGAGAACATGGTTAACCTAAGATTGACAATTGTGAATACAAATGTACACATATATGTCTACTTTTTATCATGTCTTTATTATCATCAGATTACATATTTGATATCCTTGTATAAATAACTTTAAAGTCATGAAACCTCAAATTAAAAAAAACATGCAAATGTTTTTTTATAACAAAATGGATAGTTTTCATTATTAAACCTATGTACATATATTTTTTTCTGAAGAAAATTCTTTAATTTGTCCACATTTAGAAAAAGTTTACATTTTTTAATTGATTGCTTCCAGAAAGCAATTTGCCAACGTATTTTCCACATGCAAAGTGACCTTAGCGTGAACCATTGTGTAAAAATCCTGTGATGGCAATATGCATGATTCTGTCACTGAAATAAACTATTATTTGATTGTACATGTAAAACATGTGCTCAATATCCATGCTTTTTTGTTGATTGTTTACTATAAGGTGACAAGGTAAAATTCAGAATCAAAACATGACATTTAATGAGCTGCCATATTTGTTAAATCATAACAGACAGAAAGAAAAAAAATTGACAATTATATGATATATTTCCATAAAAAATGTGCACAGAGGACTAAGTTTATGATATATACATGCATTGGTTCAAGAATTGGATAAACTTTATTTTTCACCAGTCACTCGTTTCATGTGACTTTAAAAAAACCATATTAATCAATCTACTAATTTCTGTTCTTCTGATGTTGCAAAAATACAAAGTTTCTATTACTGTTAGCTGCTATATGAAGGACCAACTTTTCCATTGTAATATATATGTAGTACTTGAAGGTGTGATGGGGATGCTGAAGTGGGATGGTCAAACTGAAGTTTGATGGCCACACTGAAGTGGGATGGTATGCGCTGAAGTATGAAGGTCCTTTCGCTGAAGTGCAATGGTTTGGCTTGACGTTTGAGTATTGTGACGTTTTCTAATACTACGTTACATCAAATACAATAGAATAATAAATAAAACAGGGATTCTAAGCAGGAGAATAAGATTGTGTTGATAAAAGTTTCATGCAAGTAGATAAAAAATGCATGCGATCAAGTAAAGGATAATTAAAGTAACTAACGATTCTAGTCTCGAACAGTGTTCTGCAATGCAGGTGGATATTTAACCCCGCCACATTATTTATGTTTGTGCCTGTCCCAAGTCAGGAGCCTGTAATTCAGTGGTTGTCGTTTGTTTAAGTGTTACATATTTGTTTTTCGTTCATTTTTTTAAATAAATAAGGCCGTTAGTTTTCTCCTTTGAATTGTTTTACATTGTCTTATCGGGGCCTTTTATAGCTGACTATATGCGATATGAGCTTTGCTCATTGCATGTTGAAGGCCGTACGGTGACCTATAATTGTTAATGTTTGTGTCATTTTGGTCTTTTGTGGATAGTGGATAGTTCTCACATTGGCAATCATACCACATCTTTTTTTTTAAACTACCTTGACCAAAAACTTAAACCTGAACGTACGAAAGGAAGGAACGAACGAACGGACAGACAGACGGAAGGACAGACGGACACATAGACCAGAAAACATCATGCCCCTCTACTATCGTAGGTGGGGCATAAAAATATGGTAGCCTAGGTGTACTGAATATAGTAAAGTGCTTTTTTTACAGATTTAGTGAAATATTTGTGATAGACTACAGATTTGATGTACAAAGCTCTTCACATTTTACATACATCAATTAGGCCGTTTAACCAGAGCCATGAATACAAGATATGCTGCACTTTTTTATGTGATAATCTACATTTCTCTATATTCAGAGTTCACAAATGGTTTATTAAATTTGATTAAAAACAGAAACACAAATATCAGTAATAATAAAGCTGTCAGATAGAAAGTCAGCATGCCACTTAGAAATAAAATGTAAACTGCTTTAAAATGCTTATTATAGCCGTAGAATGCCAAAATGACATTTTAAAAGAATTTCTGTAAACTAAAGATGTAAATCCTTTACTTTGATTGAGTTTGACAAATTGAAGCCAGCAAATCATTCAGGAAAGTTGCTAAAGTACAGAATCTAGATTTCAGGAATCCATTTCTTAGGCCCAAGAACACAGTTATTTCGTAGTGCATTTCTTTTAGACAATGAATTCAAATTGAAAAAAATTGCACCAGCTCATTCTCAAAAAGATTTTTACAGTGAAGTGTACAACCAGTGAGACAAATAATATCAAAATTAATTAGAAATTTCTACCAGCTCTAAATCAAAATATTGACAATTCTGTGTTAAGGGGGTGGAATAAGTGGAGAAATTTGATTGGTTAAGTTCCAGTGATGGTTATTTTCTTGTATGCAATCAAATGTTATGTTAAATTTTTTCTATAGTACTGGACAGGATAAAACTTTACTCATGCCAAGTATATCTTTATTTGTAACAAAGATAAATTCTGCACATTTTTTCTAAAAGTGCAAATTTAACAAATACTATGGTCGAGTTGTTGTCGCTTTGACACATTCCCCATTTCCTTTTTCAATTTTAATAGGGAAAAATCAATGGTGGTATTACACCTAGAGCAAATCTGACATGTGTGGGTAATCTTCTTTCTATGAAACTACTGAGACACATTTAACCATACTTGACCATAATAATTAATATGTTTTTTCTTTAAAAAATGTATCAGATGACCCCACCTTCCAACCCTCATGGCCCACATGAATAAAAATGGAACATAGGGGTAAAATGCAGATTTTTGTATATATCTCTGAAACTAACCCATTTGGAGCAAATCCGACAGGGGGCAGTTGATGGTTTTCTCAGAGCATGGGTCCTGTGTAATTTCGAGGAGAAGATTTTTTAAAAAGTTAACGGACATTGAATATGGACGACAGACAACAAGTGCTGCCCATTGGACCAAGATCTTGTTTAACCCTTAAAGTACACCACTTACCATTTTGTGTACAACATCCCAGGAAATTAATGATATTTTCATGGCATCCTATTAATTTCATCACTTCCATTTCTTGCATTAAATCTGTCAATTCTCTATCGGTTGCATCCTCTAAAATATTTAAATAATATTGACAATTATTAATGGATAAAACCATTGGTCACATTCAAAGAATACTGTGGATTCATTCATTTTCATGGATTGCTTAAAACTTGCATAATCGTGGATATTTGATTTTGTAATTTTTCCAATCTCTGTATTCAAAGCCTATTCAAAATATGTTATTCAATGAACATTTGAATTCAATGTTCACCTGTACCCACGAAAATTGGTATCAAACTAATGTTAATGAATCAAAAGTAATTTGTCCCAACCCAGGACAAAGAGGGGTTCCATTTACTATATGTCCCCATTCAAAAACATTGATCAGGAACCCTCCCCTTGCAGTGGCGTAGCTTGCATGTATGCTCAGATGCTCAAGCATCCACATCATTTTGACAAAACAAAATTAAAAAAAACAGCAGTTTAACTCGGAAGTATCAAAATGTAACAAGGCTGAGGATATGAGGATAACGTCCAGTCATTTTCGAAGCAGTATGCCTGGTCTTTCATTTAGGATAATTTAGTTTGATAGTTGAATCGCAGAATAGTGTTTCAAGTTAACTTTTGTTCGTATAAATAGTCTATGTCATCAGCTAAGGCAAGCGGAGAGGACTGATATGCAGACCCGTGGACATGTTTCATCTGAAATTGAACCTAGTGGAGGGATGGCTTCTCATTTGACTAGTAGTAACTAACAACTAAAACACCATATCCTGATATCGTTTCTTGCGACATTGTAAACGACGTGATAAAACAAATCAATTTGTAATAGATCGTGATAAGTCCTAGGCTTATGAATTCCCGTTTCTATTTAGGTTATAATACTAATTTTATTTTAATTCAGTAAAGAACAAAGATCCAATATTCCTCGCCATGCACATTACATGTCATATTTTATCTATCAAAGGCCAAGGAACAAGGGAATAACTAAAAAAAACTTTTATTTCTTTTTCTTTTTTATTTCTAATATCTAAAAAGAAATAAAAGCTTCACAGCAAATGAAATGGGATTTCCATTACAATTTATATTTCAAAGGGACATTACTAGTTAAAAATATTTGATTACGAATTATTTTCAAAATTGTCAAAGACATTGCGCTTATGATATGAGTTTCACTTAATCTGACAAGAATTGTACACATGAGAGTGCTAACAAGACCGGACGATCGGACGCCCGGTATTTTTATGTCTCCTGCATGCGTTTAGCTCAGTAATAAAAAATCCAAGGTTGTAGACTCAAATTCCTGGAAAGAGAAGTCACTTCAGTTCCTATACTCAGAAGTTCCTAAATTATACAGAAGTGCCGCTGTAATGGAGTACGTTTAAAAGGTTTTTGATATGTCAAATAGAAGATTGGGGGGGAAACTTTACATCAAATATTTATGAATTGAATAATGGTAGTTTCAAGGAAACAATAAAATTTGGTTAAAAATATAAATATATGAATTGGTGGGTATTTTGAATTTAAACAAAAATCTAACTAGTGTCGGCTTCTGGGGGAGTACATGTGCTTAAATAAAAAATATTTTCTGCACAAAAAGGTCCAAAACATTTTTCAGCTCGCTCGACTCGGCAAAACATCCACATCATTTGAACCCTGGCTACGTCACTGCCTTGGATCCCCAATAGAACAAGCAGAGCTTGCATTGCTCACAAGTTTGTTTTTTTGCTTAAATCTTTCATCAATGACTGTTTTTGCTTTTCAATTTATATTTAATAATAAGAGGCTTACAAATGCCATTACAATGTTCATTGTATCTGTCATATTTTCATTAAAAGCAAATAAATGCATTTTACCCATAGTGTCTTTGTTTCTTGAAGTACAAGGAAATATAATACAAATTTATACTAAATTCATTTGCGAAGATTTATAAAGTTAAAAAAACTAGAGGCTCTAAAGAGCCTGTGTCGCTCACCTTGGTCTATGTGAATATTAAACAATGGACACAGATGGATTCATGACAAAATTGTGTTTTGGTGATGGTGATGTGTTTGTAGATCTTACTTTACTAAACATTATTGCTGCTTACAATTATCTCTATCTATAACAGTACTTTCTGTGGAAAATGTTATTGAAAATCTTCAAATTTTAAGAAAATTGTTAAAAATTGACTATGAAGGGCAATAACTCCTTAGGGGGTCAATTGACTATTTTGGTCATAAGTGACTTATTTTTAGTTCTTACTTTGCTGTACATTATTGCTGTTTACAGTTTATCTCTATCTATAATAATATTCAAGATAACAAAAAAAACAGGAAAATTTCCTCAAAATTACCAATTCAGGGGCAGCAACCTAACAACCTATTATCCGATTCATCTGAAAATTCCAGGGCAGATAGATCTTGACCTGATCAACAATTTTACTTCCTGTCAGATTTGCTCTTAATGCTTTGGTTTTTGAGTTATAAGCCAATAACTGCATTTTACCCCCATGTTCTATTTTTTACCATGGCGGCCATCTTGGTTTTTGGCCGAGTTACCTGACACATATTTTTAACTAGGTACCCCAATTATGGCTAAGTTTGGTTAAATTTGGCCCAGTAGTTTCAGAGGAGAAGATTTTTCTAAAAGATTACTAAGATTTACGAAAAAATGGTTAAAAATTGACTATAAAGGGCAATAACTCCTAAAGTGGTCAACTGACCATTTTGGTCATGTTGACTTATTTGTAGATCTTACTTTGCTGAACATTATTGCTGTTTACAGTTTATCCCTATCTATAATAATATTCAAAATAATAACCAAAAACAGCAAAATTTCCTTAAAATTATCAATTCAGGGGCAGCAACCCAACAACGGGTTGTTCGATTCATCTGACAATTTCAGGGCAGATAGATCTTGACCTGTAAACATTTTTACCCCATGTCAGATTTGCTCTAAATGCTTTGGTCTTTGAGTTATAAGCCAAAAACTGCATTTTACCCCTATGATCTATTTTTAGCCATGGCGGCCATCTTGGTTGGTTGGCCGGGTCACGCCACACATTTTTTAAACTAGATACCCCAATGATGATTGTGGTCAAGTTTGGATTAATTTGTCCCAGTAGTTTCAGAGGAGAAGATTTTTGTAAAATATAACTAAGATTTACGAAAAATGGTTAAAAATGGACTAAAAAGGGCAATAACTCCTAAAGGGGTCAACTGACCATTTCGGTCAAGTAGACTTATTTGTAAATCTTACTTTGCTGAACATTATTGCTGTTTATAGTTTATCTCTATCTATAATAATATTCAAGATAATAACCAAAAACAGCAAAATTTCCTTAAAATTATCAATTCAGGGGCAGCAACCCAACAACAGGTTGTCCGATTCATCTGAAAATTTCAGGGCAGATAGATCTTGACCTGTAAACATTTTTACCCCATGTCAGATTTGCTCTAAATGCTTTGGTTTTTGAGTTATAAGCCAAAAACTGCATTTTACCCCTATGTTCTATTTTTAGCCATGGCGGCCATCTTGGTTGGTTGGCCGGGTCACGCCACACATTTTTTAAACTAGATACCCCAATGATGATTGTGGCCAAGTTTGGTTTAATTTGGCCCAGTAGTTTCAGAGGAGAAGATTTTTGTAAAAGTTAACAACGACAGACGCCGGACGCAAAGTGATGGGAAAAGCTCACTTGGCCCTTCGGGCCAGGTGAGCTAAAAATAAAACAACTTGTGTAATTGTCCTTATTGACAATTTTGGTCATAAAAAACATTTTTGAAGATGTGACTTTGCTGAACATTTTTTGCTGTTTACAGTTTATCTTTATCTTTAATTAATTTCATACAAAAACTGAAAAAATTCCTTAAAATAACCAATTTAGTGGCAGGAACCCAACAATGGCAGCCATGTTTGTCGATGGATCAAAACTTCGGATACAATTTATAAGCAAGATACCAGATAATTAAGGAAATTTTTTTTTTGTTAAAGTTTGAAATCTTTGGCCCAGTAGTTTCAGAGAAGGTTTTTTGAAATAGTTAACAACAGATGATGATGGACGCCAAGTCATTAGTGATAACATAAGCTCAAATGGTTATAGCTAACAAGAATGTGTCCCCAGTACATGAATAGCCCATCCACACTATCATTTTCTATGTTCAGTGGACCTTGAAAATGGGGGAAAATTTCTAGTTTGGCATAAAAATTACAAAGATTATAAAATAGAAAACATGAGCCCTAAGTTTCAAGTTGATTGGACTTCAACTTTATCAAAAACTACCTCTACCAAAAACTTTAACCAATCCTTTAACCTGAAGCGGGACAGACAGACGGAAGGACAAACGGACGGAAGAACGAACCAATGGATGGACAGACAAAAGAACAAATGAATGGACGCCCAGAACAGAAAACATAATGCACCAAAATGGGGCATAATAAATGGGTTTTAATCGATCCTACAAACTATCCATGTTTATGTAATAAGGAGTACTGTCTTTTGGTATGTATAACGAACACATTTACATTTATACCCTGTGTGTTATACATGACTACAAATATTTTCTTAGTTTTTTTTCAGGTCCAAAATTGGACCAAGAAATTTCCAATTGAAGTGAAAAGTAAAGATTTTTTTTGCTCAAACCTTGATTGTTTTTTATGTGTTATAATATTAATATTCTTGATTTGTCATGTTTTATTCAAATAAAATACATTTTATATCTTTGTTGTTACGTTTTTCGTGTAAATTAGTCAATATGTTTTGCAATCCAGAAATTTGCCAATTGTCTTAATATTGAAGACACAATAAAGCTTTTGTTATTGGTTAAATCAGCCTAGAGTTGTGTTCCTTGTTGTCATAACTTATTGTTTTGTATGTGTTCATCATAAAGAGTTGAAGAAAAGTGTATGAAAATTTAATAAACAACACTCAATTTGAAAAGATAAACCATATAATATATCAGGTGATCACAAGCCATGTGGCTCAGTCATGTGACATAATATTGTAAAGTGATGATTTATTCTATGAGAAGTTTATTTTTATAAATACGTTTTTACTTTGTAACTTTTCAACTTTTAAACAACTGTTTAAAACCTTTCAAGAAATTATGATTGAAAACATGATTATCACATAATTGTAACCTGAACAAATTTAATTAGGAACAAGGTCAACCTGTCACCGATTTGTTTTGACATTCATTAGACCTGCATGGGGTTGAAGTCATAAAACTTTGCTCAGTGCTCGGAGCACAAAAATCTTGCTCAAAACATAAAATCCAGCATTTTGATTGGTTTTTATTTGTATAAGTACAAAAAACTGACTCAAATATTTATTACTTCAAAGCCTGTTGATTGAGGTGGGATAATCCAGATTAACAGCTAGAATCATCAAACAAAAAATAAAAGTATTGAGATTTTAACAATTCATTACAGCACTAATGACATTAATTGATTTGTAATTATTTTATTGTTTGAATCAGAACATTAATTGGATATTTAATCTTGTCCTTTATACTCAAACAATTCATCCTTTTAACTGTGATTTTCCAAAAATTATCAAAGTTCAAAGCCCATAATTATAGCAAAAATGAGCCTAGCGGAACAAAACTGAAACTTAACAATTCCTAGTTGTGGAATTAGGGAATGACAGAATGATGGAATGACGGAATGACAGAATTACAGAATGACCGAATTACGGACATGGGTAAAACTATATGGCACCGACATCTTTGTTGCGGGCCATATTCGTTGCAGGGCCATAACAATGCAAATTTTTCAATAAAGATAAAAAAGATGGAAAAAATTCAATTCTTATTTCCCAAAATTTTATGCTTGTCTAATAAAAAAAGAAAACCTAAGCATAAATCCAGTTTTCATTAATACTATTTGATATTTGATCTAAAATATATAAGTAAATTTTACCCTTCAACATCTTGACTGCTATGGCAGTTGTTGGAGCTTTATTTAAACCAACAGCTTCTGCTTTAAAAACTTTACCAAATGCTCCTTCCCCAAGAGGTTCACCAAGTGATAACCTATAACAATAAATAAATTATTTCATCTCATATTCATTTAGATATTGAGATACTGATTGATGTAACCATATATATATAACTAAATAAAATTCTAATAGTTGTACACAT